>NC_045998.1:7193617-7345508 GCF_010909765.2 Amblyraja radiata | reverse complement strand
CACGGACATTTTAGGTCGAAGGGGCTGTTCCTGTGCTGTTCTCTGTTCTTGGTTCTGACCCTCTGCTAATTCATTATAAACTTTGCATAGTTAGTTGAGTAAACTTGCCTTGCACAATTCCAGACATTCTTGAATCAGTAACTCAGCGGGTCAGGCAGCATCTCTGGAGAGAAGGTATGGGTGATGTTTCGGGTGGAGACCCTTCTTCTATCCAGAGATGCTGCCTGTCCAAACCAGTATCTGCAGTTCTTTCCTAAACAATTCTTGAATCAGTGCAGTCTTATCCAAATCAGCAACCTAACCATGGCACTGTGGAACAGGAAGCTGGCACACCCGTTAGATTAAATACCTCCAATTTGACAGAGAGGGGTGTAGGGGCTGGTGGGGAGGGGGTTGTAGAGACCAGAAATAGGGTCACAGCCAGAATAGGTTTGCAGAGATAGTGAGGGACTCTTCCCACAGTACAGCACTCCCTCCAATAAGTCAAAGTCATGTCCCATCTGGGGTTAAATGGGTTAGCTTGCTTGTAGTGTAGCTTGCTTGCAGTGTAGCTTGCTTGTAGTGTAGCTTGCTTGTAGTGTAGCTGGCTTGTAGTGTAGCTTGCTTGTAGTGTAGCTGGCTTGTAGTGTAGCTTGCTTGTAGTGTAGCTTGCTTGTAGTGTAGCTGCTTGTAGTGTAGCTGGCTTGTAGTGTAGCTTGCTTGTAGTGTAGCTTGCTTGTAGTGTAGCTTGCTTGTAGTGTAGCTTGCTTGTAGTGTAGCTTGCTTGCAGTGTAGCTTGCTTGTAGTGTAGCTTGCTTGTAGTGTAGCTGCTCCTGCTGGAGCCAACGATGGCAGCCACGGTGTACTGCTCCTTGCTGTTTTGTATGTGTTTGTTCGTTTGTGTCGTCTGTGAAAACCCTACAAAGATTACTTTCATGAGAGATGTATTCATAAACATCGGACATACGGTGCCTCCAAACACCGTTCCGGATTTCTCTCACTCGCTGGATTATTTGGACATACTCGTCGGCGGGGCTGTGGCTGCGTTCAAGGTCTTGAGATGGAGGAGGACCCGTGGGAAGCGCTCTGGAGCACTCACCCGACTCTGGCGACGAGGATCACGCACACCACTCCCGAGCATATTCCTGGCAAACGTACGTTCTCTCAAGAACAAAGTGGACGAACTGTAACTCCTGCATCGGACAAACAAGGACTTCTCTCGAGCTGCTGCCCTGTGTTTCACCGAGACCTGGCTTTGTATCATCACACTGTATCATCATATGTCAGCTTTTGCGAGGAAAGTTGCATTCCAACTAAGACCCGGACATGGTTCAACAGCAACAAGCCCTGGTTCACTGCAGAACTCAGACAGCTCCGGCGGTCTAAAGAGGAGGCCTACAGGAGCGGGGATGCAGACCTCTACAGGCAGGCCAAGTACAAGCTGAGAAGAGGAATCAGAGCTGCCAAGGAAAGGTACTCTGAGAAGCTGAGGAGCAAGTTCTCAGCTAGTGACTCTTCTTCAGTTTGGAAGGGCTTGCAAGAAATTACTAGCTATAAGAGGATAGTCCCCCGCTCTTGCACAATCGTCAGCTGACCAATCACCTGAATGAGTTTTACTGCAGGTTTGAAAATCAGAAACGTAACCCTGGTACTCCCTCCACCCCTCCCCAACTAACACAGCCAGACCCCAGTCTGCAAAGAATCGACCCTGCACCCACTCCTTCCCATTCACCACTTCACACCTACTTAAGGCAAGACTGCAGTATGAAAAGACTGGACCATTTCCCACCCCAACCAACACTTCACACCCACTCACAGCCTGACCTCAGTCTGTCACTGTATGTCATGTTGTTACTTGTGGGCGGAGCACCAAGGCAAATTCTTTGTATATGGATACTTGACCAATAAACTTATTTACTTACTTACTTAACCATTTGCTGATAAAAGAATACTTCCTTATTTTACTTCCGTTTCCGGATGCTAATCTACCCCTCTACACATTTGTGTTCTCCACAAAGTGACGGCCGCTGAGGATGAGGACATTGGCCCCCTGAGTGTTTGTCAGTCGATACTCGACCAGCGGACAGAACCCAGGTACGTAATTCCGTGTCTGTCGCTCGTTCCCATGAACAACCACCAGTTCAGCTGAGTTGCGACTTTGTGCAGAGTCTGATCACTGAAATACTTTGTGTATTAAGGTAACTGTAGATGCTGGTTCACACCAAAGATAGACACAAAGAGCTGGAGTAACTCAGCAAGACAAGCAGCATCTCTGGATAGAAGAAGGGTCTTGACCCGAAGTGTCACCCATTTCTTCTATCCAGAGTCTAGAGATATGGAAGGGTAAGGTGTGAAAACCCATTCCTTCTCTCCAGAGATGCTGCCTGTCCCGTTGAGTTACGCCAGCATTTTGTGTCTAACTTTGGTTTAAACCAGCATCTGCAGTTCCATCCTACACATGATTACAATTGTTCCATTTACAGTGTACAGATAGGGGAATAGCGTTTAGTGCAAGGTAAAACCAGCAAAGTCTGATCAAGGATAGTCCGAGGGTCATCAAAAAGGTAGTCAGTTGTTCAGCGCTGCTCTCTGGTTGTGGTAGGATGATTCAGTTGCCTGATAACAGCTGGGAAGTAACTGTCCCCGAATCTGAGAATCAGAGAGAAGGAATGGGTGATGTTTTGGGTCGAGACCGTTCTCCAGACTGAGAGTCAGGGGAGGGAGAGAGACACAGAGATAAGGGAGTGAAAGGTGTGAAAACAAGGCAAAGAGAATGAGGTTGGATGAAAATGTAGCCTAGATCATTGTTAGCTAGGAGAAGGTGACAACGAAGCAAACAGAGATAAGATTTAATCAAGGGGACGGTCAGACTGGTTGTAGAATAGGAAAGGGGAGGGATGGAGAGAGAGGGAAAGCAAGGCTACGAAGTTAGAGAAGTCGATAATCGTACCGATGTAAGCTGCCCAAGCGATATATGAGGTGCTGTTCCCCAATTTGCGTTGGGCCTGACTAACAGTGAAGGAGGCCCAGGACAGAAAGGTATTTCTGTGTCTCCCTCTCCCATGACTCTCAGTATATATTGTACTCAATATTGTGAGCAATTTTGGGCGCCATATCTGAGGAAGGATGTGCTGGCTCTGGAGAGGGTCCAGAGGAGGTTTACATGAATGATCCCAGGAATGAGTGGGTTAACATATGATGAGCGTTTGATAGCACTGGGCCTGGACTCGCTGGAGTTTAGAAGAATGAGGGGGGGACATACAGAATAGTGAAAGGCTTGGATAGAGTGAACGTGGAGAGGATGTTTCCACTAGTGGGAGAGTCTAAGACTAGAGATTACAGCCTCAGAATTAAAGGATGTTCTTTTAGGAAGGAGATGAGGAAGGACATCTTCAGTCAGAGGGTGGTGAATCTGTGGAATTCTTTGCCACAGTAGACTGTAGAGGCTAAGTCAGTGGATTATTTAAGGCAGAGACGGATAGATTCTTGATTTGTACTGGTGTCAGAGGTTATGGGGAGAAGGCAGGAGAATGGGGTTAGGAGATAGTGATAGATCGGCCATGATTGAATGGTGGAGCAGACTTGATGGGCCGAATGGCTTAATTCTGCTCCTATCACTTATGACCTTATACAGTACGACTTGCCTGGGTTTTGTGCAAACACTGAATTCTGGTACACATGGCAATTATACAATCATACCAATAGATGGGCTGAAAAAAGGGTTGGCATGGACATGGTGGGCCGAAGGACCTGTTGCGATCTTGGATGGAGCTGTTCCCAAAGCAAGCTGCGATGCATCCTGATACAATCTATCTTCTGTCTACACTATTACTAAAACTCTCATCTTGACCACTTCCCCTCTGTGTTGTTTTTAAATTTGCTCAAAAACGGTTCAGATGTCGCCCGTCCAGAAGCTGCCGAGAATAAAGCTGAAGCAGCAGAGTGTGGGCTGCTGAGCCCACTCCCACATCCCCCCCCCTAACCACCTTCCCCCCCCCTCCCTACACCCCCCCCCTTCCCTACCCCCCCCCCTTCCCTACACCCCCCCTTTCCCTAACCCCCCCTTCCCCTACACACCCCCCCGTCCCTACACCCCCCCGTCCCCTACACCCCCCCGTCCAACCCCCTACAACCCCCCCCCCTTCCCCTACACTACCCCCCCCGTCCCCAACACCCCCCGTCCCTACACCCCCCCTCCCCTACACCCCCCCGTCCTACCAACCCCCCGTCCCCTACACCCCCCCTCCCCTACACCCCCCCTGTCCCTACACCCCCCCCCTCCCCCCTCCCCCCCCGTCCCCTACACCCCCCCCCCGTCCCCTACACCCCCCCGTCCCCTACACCCCCCCCCACCTTCCCCCCCCCCCCCTTCCCCCTACACCCCCCCGTCCCCTACACCCCCCCCCTCCCCTACACCCCCCCTTCCCCTACCCCCCCCCGTCCCCCTCCCCTCCCCCCCCCCGTCCCACCCCCCCCGTCCCCTACACCCCCCCCATCCCCTCCACCCCCCCCCCTTCCCCTACACCCCCCCGTCCCCTACACCCCCCCCGTCCCCTACACCCCCCCTTCCCCACACCCCCCCGTCCCCTACACCCCCCCTCCCCTACCCCCCCCGTCCCCCACCCCCCCCCTACCCCCCCCCCTTCCCCGCCCCCCTCCCTACCCCCCCGCCCCCTTCCCCGTCCCCCACCCCCCCCTTCCACCCACCTCCCCCCCACCCCTTCCCCCACCACCCACACCCTCCCCTACCCCCCCCCCACCCCACCCCCTCACCCCCCACACTCCCCCCCCACTCCCCCCCCCACACTCCCCCCCCCCCCACCCCCCCCCCCACACTCCCCCCACACTCCCCCCCACACCCCTCCCACACGCACACACGCCCCCCCTACCCTCACGACATCCCCTAGCCACGCAACCCCACAAACACCCTCCCCACACATCCCTTCCCCCTTCTTTCCAATGACATGCAGGTTTGTAGGCTAATTGGCTTGGCAACATTGTAAATTGTCCCTAGTGTGTGTAGGATAGTGTTAGTGTGCGGGGGATCGCTGGTCAGCACAGACTCGATGGGTCGAAGGGCCTGTTTCCACGTTGTATCTCTAGACTAAACACAGAACTAGTGTGTGAACGGGTGATCGCTGGTCGATGCGGGCACGGTGGGGTAAAGGTCCAGTTTCTGTGTTGTATCTCAAAAAGTAAACATAGAACTAGTGTGTGAAGTGGTCGGCATGGACAGGGTGGGTCGTGGGAGCCTGTTTCTGTGCTGTATCTCTAAACTAAACTAAGCTCTGAGCAATTTCAGTGGTCTTGGGCAGAGCTGGTCCCAAACCAAAGTGTAATGCAACCTAACAGTGTTCTTTCACAGTTCATGTGGAGATGTTGGTGTGAGTCACTGGAGAAAAGCTGAACTTCCTTCATCTTTTGAGCACGATGAGACATCAGTTTGCTTTATTGACCACAGCTTCAATGTAGTTGGTGCAGCGTATGCTGTTGGTGATATTTACAGACATGTGATAGGAGCAGAATTAGGCCATTCAGCCCATCAAATCTACTCCGCCTTTTAATCATGGCTGATCCATCTCTCCCTACTAATCCCATTCTCCTGCTTTCTCCCCATAACCCCTGTCAACCGTACGAATTCACAATCTATCTATCTCTGCCTTAACAATATCCACTGACTGGGCCGCCACAGCCTTCTGTGGCAAAAATTCCACAGATTCACCACCCTCTCACTAAAGAAATTCCTCCTCATCTCCTTCCTAGAAGAACGTTGAATTCATCGGCTGTGACCCCTCCCACTAGTGGAAAAGTCCTATCCACATCCACTCTATCCAAGCCTTTCACTATTCGGTAAGTTTCAATGCGGTCCTTCCTCATTCTTCTAAACTCCAGCTAGTACAGGCCCAGTGCCGACAAACGCTCATCATATGTAAACACACTCATTCCTGGGACCATTCTTGTAAACCTCCTCTGGACCCTCTCCAGAGCCTGCACATCCTTCATCAGATGCGGGGCTCAAATTCCTCACAATATTCCAAATGTGGCCTCACCAGCGCCTCATAGAGCCTCAACATTGCATCCATGTTGCTTAATGTATATTGGTTGCTGGAGTTTTACTGCAATAACTTTCTCTTCCAGACCGGGAGATCGGGTAACTGACGGGATATCTGGGATCAGACAATGATCGGGAGATCGTTCTTCCTCCTCTCCCTTCTCCAAGGTACCATCAGCAGCAACTCAGAAGTGTTTACGGGGAGTGATGCACTGGGGGAGGGAGTGATGCACTGGGGGAGGGGCGGTGAGGAGGGAGTGATGCACTGGGGGAGGGGCGGTGAGGAGGGAGTGATGCACTGGGGGAGGGGCGGTGAGGAGGGAGTGATGCACTGGGGGAGGGGCGGTGAGGAGGGAGTGATGCACTGGGGGAGGGGCGGTGAGGAGGGAGTGATGCACTGGGGGAGGGGCGGTGAGGAGGGAGTGATGCACTGGGGGAGGGGCGGTGAGGAGGGAGTGATGCACTGGGGGAGGGGCGGTGAGGAGGGAGTGATGCACTGGGGGAGGGGCGGTGAGGAGGGAGTGATGCACTGGGGGAGGGGCGGTGAGGAGGGAGTGATGCACTGGGGGAGGGGCGGTGAGGAGGGAGTGATGCACTGGGGGAGGGGCGGTGAGGAGGGAGTGATGCACTGGGGGAGGGGCGGTGAGGAGGGAGTGATGCACTGGGGGAGGGGCGGTGAGGAGGGAGACTCTACCACTACGCCACGATGCCGCTCTTCTCCGCTCTGTTCACACCAGGTCCACAGCGCAGGATAAACGGTGTGGAAAGTCCAGTGAACTGACAGGGTGTTCACTGCTAAAGATTGTTCCTTCTCTCCTCAGCCGTGGTGTCGGGAGAGTGGAGAGCGGACAATCCCGGAGCTGTGACAGCGCAGAATGGTTTGTGTGCACGGATTCCGTGTCACTACAGATACCCGTCGTATCTGAACAATAAACCACGGACTGGAATCTGGTTTAACAGTGAGTCGTACAACAAAGGTCCTGTAGCCTTCCACTCCGGGAATCACAGTCTAGCATCAACAAAGTTTCAGCATCGGACCCGGCTGTCAGGAATCCTGAGAGACAACGACTGTTCCCTGGTTATAGACAACGTCACGCAGCAAGATGCAGGTCCTTATTTATTCAGAGTTGATTTTGGAGAGAAAAATCGTAACAGCTTCCTCCCTGCAACACAGCTCAGTGTTACTGGTAAGTGCTCTGTATAATTCACTCATTCACTCAACAGTTTCTCCCAGCTGTTATCAGGCAACTGAACCATCCTACCACAACCAGAGAGCAGTGTTGAACTACTGTCGACATCACTGGTGACCCATCGGACTATCCTTGATTGGACTTTGCTGGCTTTACCTTGCACTAAACGTTATTCCCTTATCACGTATCCATACACTGCTAATGGCTCGATTGCAATCATGTAAAGTATTTCTGCTGAGGCAGATAGTAGTTCAGGACCGCTCCCTGGTTGTGGTAGGATGATTCAGTTGCCTGATAACAGCTGGCAAGAAACTGTTCCTGAATCTGGAGGTGTGTTTTTTAACACTTCTATACCTTGTAAAAACATCCTTGCTCGTGTGGGACTGGGATTTCGATGTGAACCGATGTATCCAGTGATATTTAACTAACAGTATTTGTTTCTCTGTGTGTTAGATTTCACGGATAAACCCACGATATTCGCTGCTGAATTGGTGGCAGGAAAGCCTGTGAACATGGCCTGCTCCTTCAGCACCACGTGTGATGGAACGGCCCCCACCTTAACCTGGGTCACCCCCGCTGATGAACCCCCGTCAACCTCACACATCGTAACTCAGCAGGGTGACACTCTGACATATACTTCTGTTCTGTCCCTGACCCCAGCGCTCAAACATCACGGGCAAAACCTCACCTGCAGAGTCACATACCCAACTGTGTCATCGGAGCAGACCCTCACACTGACTGTGGAATGTAAGTACGGAGATCGTTTATTGTGCAGGAACATCAATAATCTATTAGCAGTGCTGGTATATAAGGTCATAGACGATAGGTGCAGAATTAGGCCATTCGGCCCATCAAGTCTACTCTGCCATTCAATCATGGCTGATCAATCTCTCTCTCCTAACCCCTTTCTTCTGCCTTCTCCCCATATCCTCTGACACCCGTACTAATCAAATCAATACCAAAAGCTGGAGAAACTCAGCAGGACAGGCTGCATCTCTGGAGAGAAGGAATGGGTGACGTTTCGGGTCGAGACCCTTCTTCAGACTGAAAGTCACGGGAAAGGGAAACGAGAGATATAGACGATGATGTGGAGAGATGTCGGACCTACCTGATCTCCTGGTTGCTAAACACATTAATTCTCCTTCCCATTCCCACACTGAACTTTCTGTCCTCGGACACCACCATTGTCAGAGTGAGGTTAAATGCAAATTGGAGGATCAGCATCACATATTTAGCTTGGGCAGTTTACAGCCCAGTGGTATGTATATTGATTTCTCTAACTTCAGGTAGCCCCGGCATTCCCTCTCTCTCCATCCCTCCCCCACCCAAGTCTCATCAGCTTCTCGTTCTCACCCAACAAACAGCTAACAACGGCCTGTTTCCTTTATCATCATTAACTTTTTGCATATCTTTCATTCTTTGTTCTATATGTCTCTACACCATCGTCTATCTCTCATTTCCCTAAACATACAACTAGTGTGTGAATGTGTGATCGATGGTTGGCGCAGACTCCGTGGGCTGAAGGGCCTATTTCCGCAGTGTATCTCTACAGTCTGAAGACTAAAGTCTTTGCAGACGGCCCCCAGAATCTCTCAATCACTTCCCCCGACAATGTGAACAATTCCTGGGTCAGTATAAAGGAAGGAAACTCTGCAGCGATCCTCTGCTCCCTCCAGAGTTTCCCAGCGTCTAACCTGATGTGGAGACATCGGTGTCACGTTGAACACAACACGTTCCAGCAACGAGCTGTGGATGGACATAGACATAGCCATAGAAAATAGGTGCAGGAGGAGGCCATTCGGCCCTTATAGAGCCAGCACCGCCATTCATTGTGATCATGGCTGATCGTCCCCAATCAATAACCCGTGCCTGCCTTCTCCCCATACCCCTTGATTCCACTAGCCCCTAGAGCTCTATCTAACTCTCTCTTAAATCCATCGAGTAACTTGGCCTCCACTGCCCTCTGTGGCAGGGAATTCCACAAATCCACAACTCTCTGGGTGAAAACGTTTTTTCTCACCTCAGTCTTAAGTGGCTTCCCCTTTATTCTAAGACTATGGCCCCTGGTTCTGGACTCGCCCAACATTGGGAACATTTTTTGTGCATCTACCTTGTACAGTCCTTTTAGAATTTTATATGTTTCTATAAGAACCCCCCTCATCCTTCTAAACTCCAGTCAATACAAGCCTAGTCTTTTCAATTCCCTCAGCTGACAGGGAAGGATGCTGGGGTCTATCAGTGTGTGGCGGAGAATGAACATGGGACAGCAGAGAGGGATGTGACCCTCACTGTAGAATGTGTGTAGATACACACTGTCATGTCTATGTAAAGGCAGATGGATTATTGGCCCATGAGAGATGCTGGGATTCACTAACACACACACTCGAACCTATGCCCTTT
Source organism: Amblyraja radiata (assembly GCF_010909765.2). Taxonomy (NCBI): domain Eukaryota; kingdom Metazoa; phylum Chordata; class Chondrichthyes; order Rajiformes; family Rajidae; genus Amblyraja; species Amblyraja radiata. The sequence goes on along the minus strand of NC_045998.1, from coordinate 7,335,887 downwards.
GGTCGTCGATTCACCTACTCTGGGCAAGAGACTCGGTGCATCTACCCGATCTATTCATCTCATGATTTTAAACACCTCTATAAGATCACTCCTCATCCTCCTGTGCTCCAAGGAAGAGGGTTCTAGCCTGCTCAACCTTTCCCTATAGCTCAGGCCCTCTAGTCCTGGCCACATCCTCATGAATCTTCTCTGCACCCTTTCCTGTTTGACAACATCTTTCCTATATTTCCTCTCTCCTCTTCTAAGATGAGGAAGATTAGATAAAATTATTTGAAGCATTGTGTGCAGTTCTGGTCACCACATTACAGGAAGGATGTGGTCAGGGTGCAGAACGCTGCCTAGTTTAGAGAGTATTACCAATAAGGAGTTTTAAGGGGGGCACACAGTGGTTCAACGGTAGAGTTGCTGCCTCACAGCACCACAGAGCCAGGTTCAATCCTCACTACGGGTGCTTGTCGGTACGGAGTTGGCAAGTTCATCCCATAACCTACGTGGGTTTTCTTCGGGTGCTCCGGTTTCCTCCCACACTCCAAAGATATACAGGTGTGCAGGTTAATTGGCTTGGTATATTTGTAAATTGTCCCTAGTGTGTGCAGGATAGTATATGTGTGGGGATCGCTGGCCGGCGTGGACACGGTGGGCCGAAGGGCCTGTTTCCGTGCTGTATCTCTAAACTAAACTAAAGAAGAGGTTGGATAGACTTTCTCTGGAGTTCATGTTCACAAGTGATGGGAGCACAATAAGGCCATTCGGCCCATCAAGTCTACTCTGCCATTCTATCATGGCTGATCTATTTCTCCCTCCCCTGCCCCATTCCCCTGCCTTCTCCCCATAGCCTCTGACACCCGTACTAATCAATAATCTATCTATCTCTGCCTTAAATATATCCACTGACTTGGCCTCCACTGCCGTCTGTGGCAAAGAATTCCACAGATTCACCACCCAGTTGAAAGGCTGAGGGGAGACCTGATAGAAATATATAAAACTATGAGTTGCATTGAGAAGGTAGACAGTCAGAATCTTTTTTCACATGGTGCAAATGTCAAGGTTGAGAGGGCAGAGCTTTAAGGTGAGAGGGGAAATTGTAAAGGACATGTGCGGGGCAACTTTTACAATACGATACGACACGATGGAACTTTATTTATCCCAGGAGAATACTAAATACACAAAATACACAAACACAAAATACTTGAAATATGAAACTAAAGTGACGAGTGGAAAGGCTTGGGGGCTGTGCAAAGATTACGTGGGAGGGGGGTGGCGGGGAGGCGAGTCAGTCTCAGTCTACACTACGACAGAAGGGGGAGGAGTTGTACAGTTTGATAGCCACAGGGAAGAAGGATCTCCTGTGGCGTTCTGTGCTGCATCTTGGTGGAACCAGTCTGTTGCTGGAGGTGCTCCTCAGGTTGACCAATGTGTCACAGAGGGGGTGAGCTGTATTGTCCAGGATGCTCCACAGTTTGAGGAGCATCCTCCCCTCCAAGACCAACCACCCGTGAATCCAACTCCGCCCCCAGGATGGAGCCGGCCTTCCTGATGAGCTTGTTGATCCCATTGGCGTCCGCAGCCTTCGCCCTGTTGCCCCGGCACACGGCAGCGAAGAAGATGGCACTGGCCACCACCGATTAGTAGAACATCTGCAGCTTCTTGCTGCTGATGTTGAAGGAGCGGAGCCTTCTCAGAATCCTCTGCCCATTCTTGTACAGGGCCTCAGAGTTCTTGGATCAGTCCTGTTTAATGAAGATATAACACTAAATGCTGGAGCAGACTAAAATGCTGGAGAAACTCCGTGGGTGAGGCAGCATCTATGGAGCGAATGAAATGGGCAACGTGTCGGGTCGAGGCCCTTCAGACTGATGTGAGGGTGGAGGGGGGGAGGGGCGGGAAGAAGAAAGGAAGAGGCAGAGACAGTGGGCTGAGGGAGAGCTGAGAAGGAGAGGAGAAACCCGGGACTACCTGAAATTAGAGAAGTCAATGTTCATACCGCTGGGGTGTAAACTGCCCAAGCGAAATATGAGGTGCTGCTCCTCCAATTTACGGTGGGCCTCACTCTGGCCATGGAGGAAGCCCAGGACAGAAAGGTCGGATTCGGAATGTGAGGAAGAGTTGAAGTGCTGAGCCACTGGGAGATCAGGTTGGTTATTACAATGCCTGAGTAACTCAGCGGGACAGGCAGCATCTCTGGAGGGAAGGAATAGGTGACGTTTTGGGGCAAGACCCTTCTTCAGACTGGTGGTTTTTGTATAAGGTACTTGTACTCCCTGGTAAACTGTTTAACCATGGAGAGCATCTGCAACACGCTGCCAAGGGCAGTGATGGAGGCAGATAGGACAGTTCCTTCTCTCCAGAGATGCTGCCTGTCCACTGAGTTTACTCCAGCATTTTGCGTTTGATCTGGAAACATAGAAAAATAGGTGCAGGAGTAGGCCATTTGGCCCTTCAAGCCAGCACCACCATTGAATATGATCTTGGCTGATCTACTAAAATCAGTACCCCCGAGTCCTGCTTTTTCCCCATATCCCTTGATTCCTTTAGCCCTAAGTGCTAAATCTAACTCTCTCTTGAAAAAGATCCAGTGAATTGGACTCCACTGCCTTCTGTGGCACAGAATCGCACAGATTCACAACTCTCTCGTGTCTTGTTCCTCCCTCTCCAGATGCGCCAGAGATTTCCCGGGATTCGGGATGCACTCACACACCTGAGAATGTCACCTGTGTGTGTGCGGCCAGGTGCAACCCACCCGGAGAGCTCACCTGGCGCCTCCCCCTCGCCAACCTCAGCGGAAATCAAACCCACGGACGTCTCCACATCTGGCAGGTGGCAAGCGGGCATCTGGTGAATGGCTCCCTCACTCTGAGACGGGGTGAGGGAGGGGAGAACGTGACAGCCGTGTGCTCAGTCAGAAACCTGCACGGGGAAGCCATGCTCACGCTGTATCTGTGGACGGAAGGTGAGGACATTTATGGGCGAGGGAAGTCAGAGAGCCAGAGAGTCATACTGTAATGGCCATTTCTAACTTTTACAATGTCCAACTTTCCATTGCCATTACTACACAGGTAAGTAGGAGTGATCTTACACAGACCAAAAAAGAACAGATCTTCCAGTCATTCTTTATTGAAGTAGTTGTACAAACAAAGATATGAACATACCAGGTTCCCTTTATTCTCATACAAGTTGTAACTTCCTGTCCTCCAGATCTATGTGAACTGTGTACCCTCCACCTCCTGTAGCTGGTCTGAATCACTCCCTGTCCACTAAGCCCACGTGTTACACCCCTCCATTCATCAAATGACCGCCACCAAGTGTCCAAAATAATAGCGCTAGAAATATCTAGACAAACTAATATAATATGCCAACAGTAGCTGGCCGAAACATAAATGACTCCTACACATACCGTGTGGAAACAGGCCCTTCGGCCCAACTTGCCCACACCAACCAACATGTCACACCTACACCAGTCCCACCTGCCTGCATTTGGCCCATACCCCTGCAAACCTGACCTCATCGTGTTCCTGTCTAATTCTCCAGTGATGGCTACATTCTCATTACACAACACCCTTAGTGTTGTGTAATGAACCGGATTTCATAAGGGAACTCGAGGTAAAGGAGCCATTAGGAGGTGGTGACCATAATATGTTGTAATCTACAATTTGAGAGGGAGAAGGGAAAATCAGAAATGTCAGTATTACAGTTGAACAAAGGGGACTATGGAGCCATGAGGGAGGAGCTGGCCAAAGGTGACTGGAAAGATACCCTGGCAGGGATGACAGTGGAACAACAATGGCAGGTATTTCTGGGAATAATACAGAAGTTGCAGGATCAGATAATTCCAAAGAGGGAGAATGATCCCAAGTGGAGTAAGGGGCGACCGTGGCTGACAAGGGAAGTCAGGGAGAGTATAAAAATAAAAGAGAAGTAGTATAACATTGCAAAGATGAGTGGGAAGCCAGAGGATTGGGTAACTTTTAAAGAGCAACAGAAGATAACTAAAAAGGTAATGCGGGCAGAAAAGATGAAGTACGAAGGTAAGCTAGCTAAGAATATAAAGGAGGATAGTAAAAGCTTCTTTAGGTATGTGAAGAGGAAAAAATTAGTTCAGACCGAAGTTGGAATCTTGAAGATTACAACAGGTGAATTTATTATGGGGAACAAGGAAATGGCAGGCGAGTTGAACAGGTACTTTGACAATAGACAATAGATGCAGAGTAGGCTATTTGGCCCTTCGAGCCAGCACCGCCATTCAATTTGATCATAGCTGATCATCCACATTCAGTAACCCGTACCTGCCTTCCCACCATATCCCTTGACTGCTATCTTTACGAGCTCTATCTAACTCTCTTGAAAGCATCCGATCCATCTTCACTAAGGAAGACACAAATAATTTCCCCGATGTGCTAGTGGCCAGAGGATCTAGGGTGATGGAGGAACTGAAGGAAATTCACATTAGGCAGGAAATGGTGTTGTGTAGACTGATGGGACTGAAGCTGATAAATCCCCAAGGCCTGATGACCTGCATCCCAGGGTACTTAAGGAAGTGGCTCAGGAAATTGTGGACGCATTGGTGATCATTTTCCAATGTTCTATAGATTCAGGATCAGTTCCTGTGGATTGGAGGGTAGCTAATGTTCTCCCACTTTTTAAGAAAGGCGAGAGAGAGAAAAATTGTAGGCCAGTTAGCCTGACATCGGTGGTGTGGAAGGTGCTGGAGTCAAATCTAAAAGATGAAATAGCGGCATATTTGGAAAGCAGTAACAGGACCGGTCCAAGTCAGCATTGATTTACGAAGGGGAAATGATGCTTGACTAAACTTCTGGAATTTTTTGAGGATGTAACTAGGAAAAGGGAAAAGGGAGAGCCAGTGGATGTACTGTACCTGGACTTTCAGAAAGTACTAGACTAAGTGGGACCCATTGGGTCTCAGTCACCACGGGGGTGTGTGTTGGGGGGGGGGGGTGTGGGGTGGGAGAGAAAGTGTGTATGTGGGCTGGAGGGGTTTCCGAGGGGGGAGGAGGAGGGATGTGGGGGAGGAGCGGGTGTGGTGTGGATGGGGCGTGGGAGAAGAGAGGATGTGGGAGGGGGAGTGAGTGGTTTGGGGGAGGGTTGTGTGTGGGCGGGGGGGTGTGGTCAGGGGGTGTTGTGGAGGAGGGGTTTGCAGGTGGGGGAGGGTGTGTGGGGTGGGGGTTGTGTGGGGGGAGGGAGTGTGTGTGTGTGGGGAGGGGAGGGGGTGGTGGGGGGTGGGGGGTTGTGGGAGGAGGGGGGTTGTGGGGGGGGGGGGGGCTGTGTGGGGGAGAGGGGTGGTTGTGGGGGAGAGGGGTGTGTGGGCTGGGGTTGTGGTGTGGGGGTGCATTGTGGGGGTGTGTGGGCAGGGAGGTCGTGGGGGGTGTGTGGGAGGTAAGGGTGTGTGGGGAGAAGGGTTGTGGGGTGGTGAGGGGTGTGTGGGGGGTATTGGTGGTCAGGGGGGGTTTGGGGAGAGGGGTGTGTTGGCAGGGGGTGTGGGAGGGAGGGGTATGGTGGGGTGTTAGGGTGTGGGGGGGGTGTATGGGAGGGGAGGGGTATGGGGGCAGGGGGGGAGAGAGAGCTCAGATAAAAGACGGGGGAAGAGCCATGGGAGAGTGTGTGGTATTACGGGGGAGGGGGGGGGGGGCAGGAGCCAACGGGGAAGGGGTTGGGTGTGCGATGGGGACTCACAGCGGGCGCTGGTCGCTTCGCTGGTCTCCCTCCTCCGCAAGGCTCGCGGACTCAATCAACGTGGCTTGAGGACTCGGTCCCGCCTCCGGGGCTTTATTCTCCTCGCCCCACCCGATGATTAACAGCGGGTGCCAGAAGTGGCGTAACCTTCATGGTGACTGACAGGCGAGAAGACCGATCTGCTGATCTCACGATTTTTTAAACCTTCATAACTTGTAATCAGAACAAAATTTGGTGCGCTTGGAGCAGAGGACGGTGAGTAAGGTGGCGATATATCCTAGCGATATACGGTACCGTTTTTGCGCAAATTTAAAAACAACGCAAACGGGAAGAGGACAAGATGAGAGTTTTAGTAATAGTGTTGATAGATTTGATAAGGTCCCACATTGGAGATTAGTGGGCAAAATTAGAGCACATGGTAATGGGGGTAGGGTACTGACATGGATATAAAAATGGTTGGCAGACAGGAAACAAAGAGTAGGGATTAACGGGTCCCTTTCAGAATGGCAGGCAGTGACTAGTGGGGTACCGCAAGGCTCGGTGCTGGGAACGCAGCTATTTTCAATATACATCAATGATTTAGATGAAGGGATTCAAAGCACCATCAGCAAATATGCAGATGACACAAAGCTGGGTGGCAGTGTGAACTGTGAGGAGGATGCTATGAGGATGCTGAGTGACCTCAGCAGGTTGGGTGAGTGGGCGGGTGCATGGCAGATGCAACTTAATGTGGATAAATATGAGGTTATCCTCTTTGGTGGCAAAAACAGGAAGGCAGATTATTATCTGAATGGTGTCAAGTTGGGAAAAGGGGAAGTACAAAGAGATCTTGTTCATCAGTCACTGAAAGTAAGCATGCAGGTACAGCAAGCAGCGAAGAACGGCAATGGCATGCTGGCCTTCATTAGAGGAGTTGAATATAGGAGCAAAGATGTCCTTCTGCAGATGTACAGGGCCCTGGTGAGACCACACCTGGAGTATTGTGTGCAGTTTTGGTCTTCAAATTTGAGGAAAGATATTCTTGCTATTGAGGGAGTGCAGCGTAGGTTCATGAAGTTAATTCCCGGGATGGCGGGACTGTCATATGTTGATAGAATGAAGCGGCTGGACTTGTATACACTGGAATTTAGAAGGATGAGAAGGGATCTTATTGAAGCATATAAGATTATGAAGGGATTGAACACGCTAGAGGCAGGAAACATGTTCCTGTTGCGGGAGTCCAGAACAAGGGGCCACAGTTTAAGAATAAGGGGTAGGCCATTTAAAATGGAGATGAGGAAAAACTTTTTTACCCAGAGAATTGTGAATCTGTGGAGGCTTTCAAGAGAGAGTTAGATAGAGCTCTTAGAGATAGCGGAGTCAAGGGATATGGTGAGAAGGCTGGAACGGGGTACTGCATGTGGATGATCAGCCATGATCACATTGAATGGCGGTGCTGGCTCGAAGGGCCGAATGGCCTACTCCTGTACCTATTGTTTATTGTCATGAATCTTCTCTGCATTCTTTCCAGCTTCCTTCCTAGAGCATTGTGACTAAAACTGGACGCAATACCTGAAATACCGTCTCACCAATGTCTTGCACAACAACTAGAATCTAACATCTGCGGCAGGCAAGATATCATTGTCATAGAGTGACAACGCATGAAAACAGGCCCATATCCGTCTAAACATCCGCTCACAGAGTTATAGTGAAACATTGTAGAAACAGGCCCTTCGGCCCAACTTGTCCACACCAGCCAACATGCCCCAGCTACACTAGTCCCACATGCCTGCGCTTGGTCCATATCCCTGCAAACCAGTCCTATCCATGCACCTGTATAACTGTTTTGTAAATGTTGGGATAGTCACCGCCTCAACGACCTCTAATCCTCTCATGATTTTATACACTACTATAAGACTACGTTACAGTTTAGTTTATTGTCATGTGTGCGCCGAGCTACAGTGAAAAGCTTGTGTTGTGTGCTAACCAGTCAGTGTACAGACCATACATGATTACAATCAAGCTGTTTACAGTGTTTAGATACACGATAAGGGAATAATGTTTAGTGCAAGGTAAAGGCAGCAAAGTCCGATCAAGGATAGACTGAGGGTCACCAATGAGGTAGATAGTAGTTCAGCACTGCTCTCTGGTTGTGGTGGGATGGTTCAAGGTGTATCTGTGGTTCGTTTAGTTCAGTTTAGCTTATTGTCACGTGTACCGAGGTACAGTGAAAAGCTGTAGTTGCGTGCTAACCGCAAGAAATTGCAGAAAGTTGTGGGCACAGCCCAGACCATCGCACAAACCAACCTCTCTACCATCGACTCCATCTACACCTCACGCTGCCTCGACAAAGCCAGCAGCCTAATCAAGGACCAGTCTCACCCCGGCCACTCCCTCTTCTCATGGGCGGAAATCACTTTTAAAACATGGGGGGGACACAATTTCCTGGCGGCCCGAAGACAACACAATGTCTACGAGAAGCTGCACCTAGTCGACGATTAATATGTTTTAATCTACAATTTGAGAGGGAGAAGGGAAAATCAGAAATGTCAGTATTACAGTTGAACAAAGGGTACTATGGAGCCATGAGGGAGGAGCGGGCCAAAGTTGACTGGAAAAATTCCCTGTCAGGGATGACATTGGAACAACAATGGCAGGTATTTCTGGGAATAATACAGAAGGTGCAGGATCAGTTCATTCCAAAGAGGGAGAAAGATTCCAAGGGGAGTAAGGGGCGACCGTGGCTGACAAGGGAAGTCAAGGACAGTATAAAATTAAAGAGAAGAGGTATAACATTGCAAAGATGATTGGGAAGCCAGAGGATTGGGTAACTTTTAAAGAGCAACAGAAGATAACTAAAATGGTAATGCGGGCAGAAAAGATGAGGTAGGAAGGTAAGCTAGCCAAGAATATAAAGGAGGATAGTAAAAGCTTCTTTAGGTATGTGAAGAGGAAAAAATTAGTTCAGACCGAAGTTGGAATCTTGAAGACTGAAACAGGTGAATTTATTATGGGGAACAAGGAAATGGCAGACGAGTTCAACAGGTACTTTGACAATAGACAATAGGAGCAGAGTAGGCCATTTGGCCCTTCGAGCCAGCACCGCCATTCAATTTGATCATGGCTGATCATCCACATTCGGACACCCGTTCCTGCCTTCTCACCATATGCCTTGACTCCACTATCTTTTAAGAGCTCTATCTAGCTCTCTTGAAAGTATCCGATCCGTCTTCAGTATTGTGTGCAGTTTTGATCTCCATATTTGAGGAAGAACATTCTTGCTATTGAGGGAGTGCAGCGTAGATTCACAAGGTTAATTCCCGGGATGGCGGGACTGTCATATCTTGATAGAATGGAGCGCCTGGGCTTGTGTACTCTGGCATTTAGAAGGATGAGAGGGTATCTTATTGAAACATGTAAGATTGTGAAGGGATTGGACACTAGGGGCAGGAAACATGTTCCCGATGTTGGGGGAGTCCAGAACCAGGGGCCACAGTTTAAGAATAAGGGGTAGGCCATTTAAAACGGAGATGAGGAGAAACGTTTTTACCCAGAGAATTGTGAATCTGTGGAATTCTCTGCCTCAGAAAGCAGTGGAGGCCAATTCTCTGGATGCTTTCAAGAGAGAGTTAGATAGCGCTCTTAAAGATAGCGGAGTCAAGGGATATGGTGAGAAGACAGGAACGGGGTACTGAATGTGGATGATCAGCCATGATCACATCGAATGGTGGTCCTGGCTCGAAGGGCCGAATGGCCTACTCCTGCATCTATTGTCTATTGTCATGAATCTTCTCTGCACTCTTTCCAGCTTCCGTCCTAGAGCAGTGTGACTAAAACTGGACGCAATACCTCAAATGCGGTCTCACCAACGTCTTGCACAACAACTAGAAACTAACATCTGCGGCAGGCAAGATATCATTGAGTCATAGTGACATCGCATGAAAACAAGCCCATATCCGTCTAAACATCCTCTCATAGAGTTATAGTGATACATTGTGGAAACAGGCCCTTTGGCCCAACTTGCCCACACCAGCCAACCTGCCCCAGCTACACTAGTCCCACCTGCCTGTGCTTGGTCCATATCCCTGCAAACCAGTCCTATCCATGCACCTGTATAACTGTTTTGTAAATGTTGGGATAGTCTCTGCCTCAACGACCTCTGGCAGCACATTCCATACACCCACCACCCCCTGAGTGAAAAAGTTACCCCTTAGATTCCTATTAAATCTTTTCCCCCTCACCTTAAACCTATTTTTTCTGGTGTTCGATTCCCCTACTCTGGGCAAGAGACTCTGTGCATTACCCGATCTAATCCTCTCATGATTTTATACACTACTATAAGACTACGTTACAGTTTAGTTTATTGTCATGTGTGCGCCGAGCTACAGTGAAAAGCTTTTGTTGTGTGCTAACCAGTCGGTGTACAGACCATACATGATTACAATCAAGCTGTTTACAGTGTTTAGATACATGATAAGGGAACTGGTGTGAAAACGCACATCTCCAGATTCAGGGACAGTTTCTTCCCAGCTGTTTTCAGGCCATTCTACCACAATTAGGGAGCAGTCCTGAACTAATATCTACCTCATTGGTGACCCTCGGACTATCTTTGATCGGACTTTGCTGGCTTAACCTTGCACTAAACGTTATTCCCTTTATCCAGTATCTGTACACTGTGGACAGCTCGATTGTAATCATGTGTTGCCTTTCCACTGACTGGATAGCACGACACAAAAGCTTTTCACTGTACCTCGTTACACGTGACAATAAATTAAACTGTAAAAACTGAAAACACACCTCTGGTTGTTCTTACAGATAAAAGCTTCACTAATTGGATGGCAGTTTGGCTCACAGCAGGGATAATACTGATGGCTGTGCTAGCTGGATTCATCATCTACAAGTATATACTGCGGTAAGCTTAAATAAATCCACATTTTTACTTCCAAATCCATCTCTTTGTCATCTGCTTCTTATGACTGCTTCTGCCAGGCTAACTCCTGTTCACAGACACAAAGTGCTGGAGTAACTCGGCAAGTCAGGCAGCATCTCTGGAGACCATGGATAGGTACAAAGTGTTGGAGTAACTCAGCGGGTCAGGCAGCATCTCTGGAGAACATGGATAGGTACAAAGTGTTGGAGTAACTCAGCGGGTCAGGCAGCATCTCTGGAGAACATGGATAGGTACAAAGTGCTGGAGTAACTCAGCGGGTCAGGCAGCATCTCTGGGGATTCAGAAATAGGTGACATTTCGGGTCGGGACCTTCTTCAGACTGAAAGGTTGAAAAAGTCAGAACAAATCAGAGCCAGCGACAGATGACCTTTGGACTGTTGTGAGCCATTTTGGGCCCCATATCTGAGGGAGGATTTGCTCTGGAGAGGGTCCAAAGGAGGTTTACGAGAATGATTAACATATGATGAGTGTTTGACACTCACTGGGCCTGTACTAGCTGGAGTTTAGAAGGATGAGGGGTGAACCTCATTGAAATTTAATGAATAGTGAATGGCCTGGATAGAGTGGATGTGTAGAGGATATTTCTACTGGTGGGAAAGTGAGTTTAGGGCCAGAGGCCACAGCCTTAGAATTAAAGGACTACTTTCAGGAAGAGGAGGAGGAGTTTCTTCAGTCCTAGGGTGGTGAATCTGTGGAATTCTTTGCCACAGAAGGCTGTGGAGGCCAAGCCAATCGAAATGTTTAAGGCAAAGATAGATAGGTTATTGATCAGTACGGGTGTCAGGGTTATGGGAAAAAGGCAGGAGAATGGGATGAGGAGGAAGAGTTAGATCAGCCATGATTGAATGGCGGAGTAGACTTGATGGGCCGAATGACTTAATTCTGCTCCTATCATTAATGACCTCATGACTTTATGACCAACGTCTAATACAACTGCAACTTTGTACTTGGACTTTGCTGATGTGCTGTAAACTTGGTGTGATCTTCTGTTGCTGCAGGAGGGAAGTTGCTTCAGGAAACCAAGACACCAATGTGATCTGCCCACACTCTGCCACGAATCAGGTAGTGGAACTTTGCATTTAATCTCAACTACAGATGATACAAACCTGGGCATAAAAAGCTGGAGTAACTCAGTGGAACAGGCAGAATCTCTGGAGAGAAGGAACAGGTGATGTTTCAGTCGAGACTCGAGGGGCCTGAGCTACAGGGAGAGGTTGAGGAGACTGGGACTCTGTTCCTTGGAGCGCAGGCGGATGAGGGGTGATCTTATAGAGGTGTATAAAATCCATGAGAGGAATAGATCGGGTAGATGCACAGGGTCTCTTGCCCAGAGTAGGGGAATCGAGGACCAGAGGACATAGGTTTCAAGGTGAAGTGGAAAAAAATCTGAGGGGTAACTTTTTCACACAAAGGGTGGTACGTGTATGGAACAAGCTGCTGGAGGAGGTAGTTGAGGCGGGGACTATCCCAAAGTTTAAGAAACAGTTAGAAAGGTACATGGACAGGACAAGTTTGGAGGGATATGGACCAAGCCCAGGCAGGTGGGACTAGTGTAGCTGGGACATGGTGGCCGGTGTGGGCAAGTTGGGCAGAAGGGCCTGTTTCCACAATGTATGACTCGATATAGACGATGATGTAGAGAGAGATAAAGAACCATGAATGAAAGATAGATGTAAACAAAGTAGCGATGATAAAGGAAACAGGCCACTGTTAGCGGTTTGTTGGGTGAAAACGAGAAGCTGGTGCGACTTGGGTGGGGGAGGGATGGAGGGAGAGGGAACACAGGGCTACCTCAAGTGAGGGAAATCAATGTTCATATCACTGGGCTGTAAGCTGCCCAAGTGGAATATGTGATGCTGGTCCTCCAATTTGTGTTTAGCCTCACTCTGTCAATGGATGCGACCGAGGACAGAAAGGTCAGTGTGGGAAGGGGAATTAAAGTATTTAGCAACCGGGGGTATGAATATTGATTTATCTAACTATGTGAGAGTGTGTGAGAGAGGGTGTGAGTATGAGAGAAAGTTTGAGAGAGGGAGACAGTGCGAGAGGGGGAGAGAGAGTGTGAAACTGCGAGTTTGAGAGACAGAGCGCGTGAGTGTGAGAGAGTGAGAGAAAGAGGAGAGGGAGAAAGAGAAAGTGAGAGAGAGGGAGTGGGGGAGAGCGGGAGAGATAGAGAGAGAGAGAGAGGGAGAGTGTGTGAGAGGAGAACATAAACAACATGGCTGAACCTGGGTCTGTGGGAGTTCAGGAGTTGTGAACCTTCTCGCTGATGGTATTAAATGCCGGGCCACACTGCTCTGTACTAAACCCACAACTGCCCGTCTGCTTCCCTTTCCTTCCAGAGCGCGGGGAGTGGAGAGAACGGGCCGGCCCCAGTGGAGCTGAAAGGAGGAGGGGAATCGGGAGAGGGGGAAGAGCAAGCGGCCGTGTACGCCAACGTGCGGGAGGTGCTGAGCAGCGGAGACACCGGGCACAGTGACAAGGGGGTGGAATACGCAGAGCTCTGGTTCCAGTCCAAGCAGGGGAAGGGGTAGGTGGGAGGATGGAGGGAGGGGCGATGTGGAGGGAGGGGAGGGGCGGTGAGGAGGGAGAGGCGATGGGGAGAGAGCGCTGCACCAGCCTTAACTACCTTGGGTTTCATAGATTAATTAACCCTCTGTAGATGAAATAGTGGGATAACATAGAACTAGTGTGTGAACGGATGATCGATGGTCGGTACGGACTCGGTGGCTGAAGGGCCTGTTTCCCCACTGTATCTCTTTAAAAAATCCTTTGTTTCTTTAGAACACAGACTGTTCCGCGGATAACTATTAACATTGACAATAATTGCTTCTATCAAATGATAGTCTGTTAAACACAGTATTTACCTGCAGTTACAAAATCCACTCGTAGCTATTAAATGAAGCCCTTTATATTTTGAGAATCCTGTGGGATTGTTGCTAATGCTATTCTGAAGCTCTTGCTCTTGTAGCACCATGTTCTATAACAAGTTTCATAGCAAGCAGCTCTCTGTGTGGCATTGGTGAGTAATAATAATAATGAAATGCAGACGCTGGAAATCTGACAAAGGGCGGCACGGTGGAGCAGCGGTAGAGTTGCTGCCTCACAGCGCCAGAGACCCGGGTTCGATCCTGACTACAGGTGCTGTCTGTGCGGAGTTTGTACGCTCTCCCCGTGACCTGCGTGGGTTTTCTCTGGGATCTTCGGTTTCCTCCCACACCCCACAGATGGGCTGGTTTGTAGGTTAATTGGCTTGCTGTAAATGTAAATTGTCCCTGCTTACCCACCACACCACCTCCAGGTCCCTCAGACCGGCAGACTTGGGGTTACTGAACATCCCGCGGTCTAGGCATAAGCTCAGGGGCGACCGTGCCTTTGCGGTTGCAGCTCCTAGACTGTGGAACAGCATCCCTCTTCCCATCAGAACTGCCCCCTCCATCGACTCTTTTAAGTCGAGACTTAAAACTCATCTTTACTCTCAAGCCTTTCTTGACGTCCTCTGAGGGAGGGCTATATGTATGTATTTATGTATGTACTTAATCTATGCACCACTGTTGTATAACGTTAGTACCTCCACCAATGTAAAGCACTTTGGTCAACGAGAGTTGTTTTTTAAATGTGCTATAGAAATAAAAGTGACTTGACTTGACTTGACTTGGTGTGTGTAGTGTGCGGGGATCGCTGGTCGGCGCTGACTCGATGGGCCGAAGGTCCTGTTTCCGCGCTGTGTCTCTAAACTACACTAAACTAAAACTAATCAGTCATGGTCATCTAATAGTGGAGCAGGTGCAAGATTAATCCTGATACTATTTTTATATCATTACATGTTTTCTGCAGAGGATTTGGATTTGTTGCATTTGTAAACAAAGAGATAAAAATGCTGAACCATTACAGTCACATGTCTCAGAATTATGTTTTAAACATCTCTTTTATTTGATTTTTGGTCTCCTAATTTGAGGAAGGACATTCTTGCTATTGAGGGAGTGCAGCGTAGGTTCACCAGGTTAATTCCCGTGATGGCGGGACTGACATTTGATGAAAGAATGGATCGACTGGGCTTGTATTCACTGGAATTTAGAAGGATGAGAAGGGATCTTATAGAAACATATAAATCCTAAAGGGATTGGACAGGCTAGATGCAGGAAAATGTTCCCGATATTGGGGGGGAGTCTAGAACCAGGGGTCACACAGTTTAAGAATATGGGGTCGGCCATTTAGGACTGAGATGAGGAAAATCGTTTTCACCCAGAGAGTTGTGAATCTGGGAATACTCTGCCACAGAAGTCAGTGGACGCCAATTCGCTGGATGTTTTCAAGAGTTAGATTTAGCTCTTTGGGCTAACGGAATTGAGGGATATGGGGAGAAAGCAGGAACGGGTTACTGATTTTGGATGGTCAGCCATGATCATATTGAATGGTGGTGCTGGCTCGAAGGGCCGAATGGCCTACTCCTGCACGTATTTTCTATGTTTCCTTGCTGTGTCACTAAACTAAACCCTTCCTATTACATTCCTGTCTGAATATCTTGTAAAAGTCACGATTGTGTCCTTTCTAAAGATTCCTTTTTTTTAAATTTCAAAATATACTTTATTTGAGAAATAAATATATCCAATAGATGATCATTACAAGACTCCATCCAACATTCTCGGAGGCTATACATACATTCAATAATGTTTACACACCTTTATCCCCCACCCTTGCCACTCATGTGGCCCACTGGCGTGGAATCCCTTCCCTTATTTTTGAGGGGCGTCTCCACCACACCCTCCCCCCAATGTCCAGCAGCGGAAGGACCCAAGACTGTGGTCCTCCCCCACTGAGCATTTTTTAAATATCAGACTGATTCCTGGGATGGCAGGACTTTCATATGAAGAAAGACTTGATAGACTTGGCTTGTACTCGCTAGAATTTAGAAGATTGAGGGGGGATCTTATAGAAGCTTACAAAATTCTTAGGGGGTTGGACACGCTGGATGCAGGAAGATTGTTCCCGACGTTGGGGAAATCCAGAACAAGGGGTCACAGTTTAAGGATAAAGGGGAAAACCTTTAGGACTGAGATGAGAAATACACTTTTTTTCATACACAGAGAGTGGTGAATCTGTGCAATTCTTTGCCACAGAAGGTAGTTGAGGCCACAGTTCATTGGCTATATTTAAGAGGGAGTTAGATGTGGCCCTTGTGGCTAAAGGGATCAGGGGGTATGGAGAGAAGGCAGGTACAGGATACTGAGTTGGATGATCAGCCATGATCATATTGAATGGCGGTGCAGGCTCGATGGGCCGAATGGCCTCTACTCCTGCACCTATTGTCTATGTTTCTATCACTGGAAGTCACTTGCCCAAATGTGGCTAAACATGGGAATTGAAGACAATTGGTGAATTGTGTTGGAGCTGTGAGCTGGTGTCGGTCAAATACAGGCTCAGTGTTGCTGCATCTCCACACTCCTTTGTGAGTTTGATCAACATGGGCCCCAGATATTCCTTTACATTGGTTCTCTCAGTCTGTGTTAAATTTAGAAGCAACACACAATCTGCGTCCGTTACACTTACGTGACACTCTTGCCCAGTGAAGTGATCCGTGCTCATTACCATGAGGCCAATACCCTCCACACTCCGCCTGCTCCAGTCGGTCCTGATAGAATCTCGTCAACTGTAAGAGCTGGTGATCATCGCAGTTTGACATGAAAGCAGAGATTGCCGAGTTTATATCTGTGAACACAGGAGGGGAAGGAAAACATCATCTGAGAAATCTTTCACCACTGGCCCTCACTTCACACTTCCATGGGTGCATTGTGAGACCACACCCGGAGTATTGTGTGCAGTTTTGGCCTGTTGGCCTTCATAACAAGAGGAGTTGAGTACAGGAGCAAAGAGGTTCTTCTGCAGTTGTACAGGGCCCTGGTGAGACCACATCTGGAGTATAGGGTTTAGTTTTGGCCTGTTGGCCTTCATAACATGAGGATTTCAGTATCGGAGTAAAGAGGTTCTTCTACAGTTGTACAGGGCTCTGGTGAGACCACATCTGGAGTATTGTGTACATTTTTGGTCTCCTAATTTGAGGAAGGACATCCTTGTGATTGAGGCAGTGCAGCGTAGGTTCACCAGATTAATCTCTGGGATGGTGGGACTGTCATATGAGGAAAGATTGAAAAGACTAGGCTTGTATTCACTGCCGTTTAGAAGGATGAGGGGAGGGTTTAAAGAAACATATAAAATTATAAAAGGACCGGACAAGCTAGATGCAGGAAAAATGTTCCCAATGTTGGGCGAGTCCAGGACCAGGGGCCACACACAGTCTTAGAATAAAGGATGGGTCATTTAAGACTGAGGTGAGAAAAAAACATTTTCACCCAGAGAGTTGTGAATCTGTGGAATTCCCTGCCACAGAGGGCAGTGGAGGCCAAATCACTGGATGGATTTAAGAGAGAGTTAGATAGAGCTCTAGGGGATAGTGGAGTCAAGGGATATGGGAAGAAGGCAGGAATGGGGTACTGATTGGGGATGATCAGCCGTGATCACAGTGAATGGCGGTGCTGGCTTGTAGGGCTAAATGGCCGACTCCTGCACCTATTGTCTATTGTCCTCTATAATCTTTGGTCAACACGACGCAGCGGCCCCGCCGCACGTGACCGACCACCAGGTCCCGCCCCCCCTGCTAACGGGCAGCGCCGGCGGCTAATGGCAGCGGGTCCCTCTCCCCCCCCCCCCGCCCTTTACCGGCCCCGACGTCACAAACAACCAGGTCCCGCCCCCTCCCTCCCCCCACACACTGACGGGCAGCGCCGGCGGCCAATGGCAGCGGGTCCCCCACCCCCCTCGGACCACACGTCACAAACGACCAGGTCCCGCACCCTCCCTCCCCCTAACCATTGACGGGCAGCGCCGGCGGCCAATGGTATTGGGTTTCGCATCCCCACCCACCCCCGTCCCCAGACGTCTCAAACAACCAGGCCCCGCCCCCCCCCCCCCATTGACGGGCAGCGCCGACGGCCAATGGAATTGGGTCTCGCATCCCCCCGGCCCCAGACGTCACAAACAACCATGTCCCACCCCCTCCCTCCCCCACACTGACCAAAGATCCTATAGTGGAGCTGGACACTGACGGGCAGCGCCGGCGGCCAATGGCAGCGGGTTCCGCATCCCGCACCTCCCCCCGACGTCACAAACGCCCAGATCCCGCCCCTCCCTCCCCCACTTTGACGGGCAGCTCTAGGGGCCAATGGCAGCGGCTCCCGCATCCCCCTCCCGGACCCGACGTCAGAAACGACGAGTTCCCGCCTCCATACTGACGGGCAGCGCCAGCGGCCAATAGAAACGGGTCCCGCCCCCTCCTTTCGTCCGATCAATCAGACCCGTGTCCGAGTCTGAAGAAGGGTTTCGGCCCGAAACGTCGCCTATTTCCTTCGCTCCATAGATGCTGCTGCACCCGCTGAGTTTCTCCAGCAATTTTGTGTACCTGCCTACTTTCAATGACTGGTGTACCATGACACCCAGGTCTCATATCATCTCCCCTTTTCCTAATCGGCCACCATTCAGATAATAGTCTACTTTCCTGTTTTTGCCACCAAAGTGGATAACCTCACATTTATCCACATTATACTGCATCTGCCATGCATTTGCCCACTCACCCAGCCTATGCAAGTCACCTTGCAGCCTCCAAGCATCCTCCTCACAGCTAACACTGCCCCCCAGCTTCGTGTCATCCGCAAACTTGGAGATGTTGCATTCAATTCCCTCGTCCAGATCATTAATATATATTGTAAATAGCTGGGGTCGCAGCACTGAGCCTTGCGGTACCCCACTAGTCACTGCCTGCCATTCTGAAAAGGACCCGTTTACTCCTACTCTTTGCTTCCTGTCTGCCAGCCAGTTCTCTATCCACATCAATACTGAACCCCCAATACCGTGTGCTTTAAGTTTGTATACTAATCTCTTATGTGGGACCTTGTCGAAAGCCTTCTGAAAGTCCAGATATAACACATCCACTGGTTCTCCCTTATCCACTCTACTAGTTACATCCTCGAAAAATTCTATAAGATTCGTCAGACATGATTTACCTTTCATAAATCCATGCTGACTTTGTCCAATGAATTCACCACTTTCCAAATGTGCTGCTATCCCATCTTTAATAACTGACTCCAGAATTTTCCCCACCACCGATGTTAGACTAACTGGTCTATAATTCCCCGTTTTCTCTCTCCCTCCCTTTTTAAAAAGTGGGGTTACATTAGCTACCCTCCAGTCCTCAGGAACTACTCCAGAATCTAAAGAGTTTTGAAAAATTATCACTAATGCATCCATTATTTCTGCGGCTACTTCCTTAGGTACTCTGGGATGCAACTTATCTGACCCTGGGGATTTATCGGCCTTTAATCCATTCAATTTACCTAACACCACTTCCCGGCTAACCTGGATTTCACTCCGTTCCTCCATATCATTTAACACCCGGTCCCTTGCTATTTCCGGCAGATTATTTATGTCTTCCTTAGTGAAGACAGAACCAAAGTAGTTATTCAATTGGTTTGCCATGTCCTTGTTCCTCATGATCAATTCGCCTGTTTCTGACTGCAAGGGACCTACATTTCTTTTAACTAATCTTTTCCTCTTCACATATCTATAAAAACGTTTGCAGTCAGTTTTTATGTCCCACACACCTGATTGACACCACTGTGTTCCCTCAGCCACTCCCTCCTCTCTAGCACTGCTCTCTCCACCCCTTCACTCCCTCCCTCCCTCCTCTCTAGCCCTGCTCCCTCCATCCCTTCACTCCCTCCCTCCCTCCCTCCTCTCTAGCCCTTCACTCCCTCCCTCCCTTCACTCCCTCCTCTCTAGCCATTCACTCCCTCCATCCCTTCACTCCCTCCCTCCCTCCTCCCTAGCCCTTCACTCCCTCCATCCTCTCTAGCCCTGCTCCCTCCTTCCCTTCACTCCCTCCCTCCTCTCTAGCCCTGCTCTCTCCACCCCTTCACTCCCTCCCTCCCTCCTCTCTAGCCCTTCAATCCCTCCCTTCACTCCCTCCCACCCTCCTCTCCAGCCCTGCTCCCTCCACTCCCTCCCTCCTCTCCAGCCCTGTTCCCTCCATCCCTTCACTCCCTCCCTCCTCTCCAGCCCTGCTCCCTCCATCCCTTCACTCCCTCCTCTCTAGCACTGCTCCCTCCATCCCTTCACTCCCTCCCTTCTCTCTAGCCCACCTGACTTGTTCCATCCATCCCCCCCATTCTAACCCTCATAGAAACATAGAAGATAGGTGATCATCCAACTCAGTATCCTGTACCTGCCTTCTCTCCATACCCCCTGATCCCTTTAGCCACAATGGCCACATCGAACTCCCTCTTATAACAAATGTAAAGCACTTTGGCCAACGAGAGTTGTTTTTTAAATGTGCTATATAAATAAATGTGACTTGACTTCACTAAATATAGCCAATGAACTGGCCTCAACTACCTTCTGTGGCAGAGAATTCCAGAGATTCACCACTCTCTGTGTGAAAAATGTTTTTCTCATCTCGGTCCTAAAAAACCTCCCCCTTATCCTTAAACTGTGACCCCTTGTTCTGGACTTCCCCAACATGTTTGCTACTTAAAACAGACAACACACAATGGGTTGGGTAAACCAACTCAAGCTTTCCTGATCATTGCCGGTGGGAACGTCAGAGATACACGAGTCAAGTAGCAACAAGCACTTGAATTTTCCAAGTCATTATTCCAATGAACAGACATACAGGGACTTTTATAGTGTGTAGGTCAGTGGTCACATGCTTGTACAGAGTTGCAGCGATGACATTTAACACAATTCTTAAATCAATCATAGGCTGAACCCATTCGAAGCATACTTGTCACGTATATAATACACTTGTCATACTGTGTTTCATCAATCACAAACTTTAGTTACAAAACTCTTACATAACAGGAGACTAGTCAAAGGTCATAGAAACATAGAAAATAGGTGCCATTCGCCCCTTCGAGCCTGCACCGCCATTCAATATGATCATGGCTGATCATCCAACTCAGTATCCTGTACCTGCCTTCTCTCCATACCCCCTGATCCCTTTAGCCACAAGGGCCACATCTAACTCCCTCTTAAATATAGCCAATGAACTGTGGCCTCAACTACCTTCTGTGGCAGAGAATTCCACAGATTCACCACTCTCTGTGTGGGAAAAGAAATGTTTTTCTCATCTCAGTCCTAAAAGTTTTCCCCTTTATCCTTAAACTGTGACCCCTTGTTCTTCTGGACTTCCCCAACATCGGGAACAATCTTCCTGCATCTAGCCTGTCCAACCCCTTAAGAATATTGTACGTTTCAATAAGATCCCCCCTCAATCTTCTAAATTCTAGCGAGTACAAGCCAAATCTATCCAGTCTTTCTTCATATGAAAGTCCTGACATCCCAGGAATCAGTCTGGTGAACCTTCTCTGTACCATAGCGCATTCTTTTGTTTTTTGTACAAAAATCCAAAAATTCTGGTATGGAATATATGATATTTTTTCAAAATTAATTAAAATAAAACTGGTACCAAAACCAGAATGGATCATTTTTGGAATATCGGAAGGTATCCCTGAATTAAACGTGTATCAGAAGAATTTATTCAATTACGGGCTAATAATGGGAAAAAAGCTCATACTTAAATTTTGGAAAAATGCGCCCACACCAACAATAAAAATGTGGACATCAAATATGTTTGAAACATTACATCTGGAAGAGATGAGATTCCTCTTAGCAGGTAAAGCAGACCAATTCCAAAAGACGTGGTCTACGTTTATGGACCTATTACAAGCATGAGGTGCAATAGTAATTTTTAAAATAAATAAATAAATAAATAAATGGAATCAGGACCTGGCAATGGGAGGTAAAACAGCAAAAACAGACTTGGTTGGTAGTCCCCTTTCTGCGGAGTTTAATGTTATAATAGAGCGATTGTCCCTTCTTTCTTTTTCTTTCTTTTCTAGGGTCTACTTTCTTACTTTACTTCCTTCTCTAACTTCTTTTCTAAGGGGCTTTCTTTTCCTAACACTCTCTTGCACTTCACGACTCTTGCGCACTTTCTTTACTTTCCTTACTTCTATCTTTTTCTTTAAGCTCAAAAAAATGAAGCGGTACAAAAAATGTATTAAGATATATGTGTTGTGTATTATTGTAATTTACCGTACTTCTAATAAAAATAATTTAAAAAAACCCCCAAAAAAACCCTTCTCTGTACTACCTCTATGGCAAGAGTTCATCGATCACAAACACTAGTTACAAAACTCTTACATAACAGGAGACTAGTCAAAGGTCCAGTACCTTCTGGACCATGTTATCTCACTTTATAATAAAGGTGGGAGAGAGCAAACAGGGAATTATAGACCAGTTAGCCTGATATCGGTGGTGGGGAGAGAGGGGGGGGGGAGAAGAGGGGGGGAGAGGGGGGGGGGAAGAGGAGGGGGGGAGAGAGTGTGAGAGAGGGGGAAGAGGGAGGGAGAGGGCGAGAGAGGGAGGGGGTGGGAGGGGGAGGGAGGGAGGAGGGGGAGGGAGGAGTGAGATGGGGGAGGAGTGAGAGGGGGGCGAGAGAGAGTGGGGGAGAGAGAGAGTGGGGGAAGGACGTGGAGGATGTGAGAGTGAGGGGACAGGTTTGGGATGGAGAGAAGGAGTGAGGCCGATTTGAGATAGAGAGAGTAGGAGGAAGAGGAGGAGGGAGGAGGAGGAGGAGAGAGGAGGAGGAGGGAAGTAAGGAAGGAAGGAGTGAGGCAGATTTGAGATAGAGAGAGGAGGGAACACAGCTGGGAGTGAGGAGGTAGTGAGCATGGAGGAGGGGGTTAAGTGGGGGAGTGAGTGAGGGGGAGGGTGAAGATTAAGGGGAGGGAGAGAGGAGGGTGTGAGGAGGAGAGAGTGGGGGGGGCGGTTAAGTGCGGAAGTGAGTGTGTGTGTGGGTGGTGAGGGAGTGAGGGGGAAGGGAGTGAGGGTGTGTGAGGGGGGAGGGTGTGTGGGGGGATTAAGTGGGAGGGAGGTAGTGAGGGGAGAGAGTTGGGGGAGGAGGAGAAGGGAGTGAGGGGACAGGTTTGGGATGGAGAGAGGGAGTGAGGCAGATTTGAGATGGAGAAAGTAGGGAGCAGAGCTGGGGGGGAGAGGAAGTGGGAGGGAGGTGGGGGAAGAGAGTGAGGGGGAGAAGAGAGAGGGAGGGGGGGGGGAGAGGGTTAAGTGAGGGAGTAGTGGGAGGGGGGTGAAGATTAAGGGGGGGGGTGAAGCATCCACTCCATGGCGGGATCCACGGTCCTCCAGGCGGGTGAGCGGATCACACACACGGTCCTCCAGGCCAGGCCAGGCCAGGCGAGCTGGGCCGAGCGCCGATGCTCCTGTAGGCGGGGATGAGCGGTGAGGACCCGGGGAGGCCGGGCTGGGCCGGGCCGGGGTGAGAGGCTCCTGTGGATCAGGGCGGGGGGGGATTCAGGTCCGGGGTCGTTTCCCCGGGATGTGGGTCTGGGGGGGGGGGTCGGGTCCCGCCGCCGCCGCCGCAACACGAGCATCAATCTCGGCTGATGCTGATGGGTGGTGGGGGGTGAGGGGAGTCGTGTTGGACGTGGGTGTCTCCCTCTTTCTCTCTCTCTCTCTCTCTCTCTATCTCTCTCTCCCTCTGTCTCTCACTCTCTCTCTCACTCTGTCTCTCACTCTCAATTCAATTCAATTTCAATTAAAAAACTTTATTGGCATGATAAAAAACATTGTTATATTGCCAAAGTATAAAACATGACACATATTTGAAATGCATCAGTATAAATACAAGTATACAGTGTATGGATAGATATGTCCCTGTACATAAACTCGCACTAGACCTATAGCCCTTTATTGATGCTACACGTTCTTGTAGCTGTAAGCAGTACAACACAATAGCAAGTTTAGCAATTCAATATTAATTTCTTAGTGTTAGTTAATGTCGATTAGTGTGTGTGTACATATGTGCAAGTTGGTCATTCACCATCTCTCAGGTTATGGCATGCTGTTACGTATTGTGCACCAAGATGTGCCGTATTTCCTTCGCCAAGGATTATTCTTAGTTTTGATGTATCATCTAGTTCTTTAAAATCAGGGGTTCCTCTCTCTTTCTCACACACTCTCTTTCTCTTTCTCTATCTTTCTCTCTCGCTCTCGCTCACACAAACATTTTTCACACAGAGAGTGGTGAATCTGTGGAATTCTCTGCCACAGAAGGTAGTTGAGGCCAGTTCATTGGCTATATTTAAGAGGGAGTTGGATGTGGCCCTTGTGGTTAAAGGGATCAGGGGGTATGGAGAGAAGGCAGGTACAGGATACTGAGTTGGATGATCAGCCATGATCATATTGAATGGCGGTGCAGGCTCAAAGGGCCGAATTGCCTACTCCTGCACCTATTTTCTATGTTTCTATGTCTCTCTCTTTCTCTTTCTCTCTCTCTCTCTCACACTCTCACTCTCTGTCTCTCACACACTCTCTTTCTCTTTCTATCTTTCTCAAACACACTCTCTTTCTCACTCTCATTTTCTCTTTCTCTCTTTTTCTCTCACGCTCTCTCTTTTTCTCTCTCTCTTTCATTCTCTCGCTTTCTCTCTGTTTCTCTTTCTCTCCTCTCTCTCTCTTTCTCTCTCTCTCTCTCTCACACACTGTCTTTCTCTTTTTCAATTCAATTCAATTTAAAACGTTATAGGCATGATAAAAACATTGTTATATTGCCAAAGTATAAAACATAACATCCATATTTAAAATGCATCAGTATAAATACAAGTATACAGTGCATGGATAGATATGTCCCTGTACATAAACTCGCAATACACCTATAGCCCTTTATTGATGCTACACGTTCTTGCAGCTGTAAGCAGTACAACACAATAGCAAGTTTAGCAATTCAATATTAATTTCTTAGTGTCAGTTAATGTCAATTAGTGTGTGTGTACATATGTGTCTCTCTCTGCCTCTCTGTCTCTCTCTCTCTGTGTCTCTCTCTGTCTCTCTCAAGATTCAAGATTCAAGATTCAAAAAGTTTATTGCCATGTCAACAAGTTGATAGGAATGTGTCTTGGTTCGCTCTCAGACAGATACAATACAGTACAATACAACCGCCACATACACCACAATAAATAATACAGACAATACCGTACGAAGGACAATATATACAGGAAGGACAGTACCCAGCAGCGTCATGTTAAGCGTAAGTGCAAGTGCAAAAGAAAGTGCAAAGTGATTAGTGCAAATTCAAATATCTGATGGCTTGGAGGTAGGTGCTGTCTCTGAAGCCAGATGTTTTACTTTTAATGCTTCTATATCTCCTTCCTGATGGGAGGAGATTAAAGAGGTAATGTGCCGGGTGAAAGTGGTCTGCTATGATTTTTTTGGCCTTTCTGGTGAGTCTTGTTGAGTAAAGTGATGTCACTGAGGGAAGTCTGCTGCAACCGATGATCTTAGAAGCTCGGCGCACTATTCTCTCCAGCTGAATCTTATCCTGCGAGGTTGTGTGACCATACCAGACAAGCATGGAGAATGTGAGTATGCTTTCTATGGTAGACCTATAGAAGTGGGTCATGGCTGGTCGACTGACCCTGAATTTTTTGAGCTGCCGCAGGAAGTAGAGTCGCTGGTGGCACTTACTGATTATGAGACTGGTGTTGAGCTCCCATGATAGGGATTGATGTATGGTGGTCCCGAGGAACTTAAAGGAGGTGACCCTCTCAACCACCTCTCCATTGATGAAGAGAGGGAGGAGGGGGGTGGCCTTCTTTCTGAAATCAACAACCAGCTCCTTAGTTTTTGAGATGTTAAGTATGAGGTTGTTGTTCTCACACCATCTCTCTCTCTGTCTCCCTCTCTCTATGTCTCTCTCTCTGTCTCCCTCTCTGTCTGTCTCTCTCTCTGTCTCCCTCTCTGTCTGTCTCTCTCTCTGTCTCTCTCTGTCTCTCAATTCAATTTCAATTTTTCAATCTAAAAACTTTATGGGCATGATTAAAAAAAACATTGTTAAATTGCCAAAGTATAGAACATGAAATATTTGAAATGCATAGGTATAAATACAAGTCTATCTCGGTCTCTCTATCTGTCTCTCTCTCTGTCTCTCTCTCTGTCTCTCTCCCTGTCTCTCTCCCTGTCTCTCTGTCTCTGTCTCTCTCTGTCTCTATGTATTTCTGTCTCTGTCTCTGTCGCTGTTTCTCTCTGTCTCTGTCTCTCTCTGTCTCTGTCTCTGTCTCTCTCTGTCTCTCTGTCTCTGTCTGTCTTTTTTTATTTTAGTTTGTCTAAACAGTTTTGTTTTGGGGATTCTTTAGTTTTTCTATGTGACAAATAAATATATCTGCCTGTCTGTGTCTGTCTCTGTCTGTCTCTGTCTGTCTCTGTCTGTCTCTGTCTGTGTGTCTCTCTGTGTCTCTCTGTGTGTCTCTGCCTCTCTCTGTCTCTGTCTCATAGAGGGATTTCATCGAGGGAGAGAGAGAGGTTGAAAGATAGAAATAAAGTAAAAGATTGCTCAACAAATAATTCGAGGAAATCACAAGAAAGAAACTGGAGAAATGTATAGGCAACATTTCGGGCCGAAACCCTGAAGAAGGGTTTCGGCCTGAAACGTTTCCTATTTCCTTCGCTCCATAGATGCTGCTGCACCCGCTGAGTTTCTCCAGCTTTTTTGTGTACCTTGGAGAAATATATATATGTGTGTGTGTCATATATTTAAACTTACTGTCGCTCCTGTCCAGGATTTTCCCGGATGATCCTGAGATCATCAAGATCCTTCTCCAGTCAGGGCCGTCTTAACAGCATTATAGGCCCCCGGGCAAAGCAGTGCACTGGGGCCCCTACCTACACATTTAGTTTTCATTCCTGTTTTTTCACATCGCTATAACCTGAATCTGGACACCTACTCCTGGCTTTCAATTCGTATTCACTAAATTTGTCTCTAAATTCCTGAAGATAGGTTTTCAGAGACTCGAGAAGATTTTCATGGCAACAAGTTTGTTCACATCCTCTGACTGCAAGACCTGACTTTTGTACACTCTTTCAAGAATGTCTCTCTGTCCGTCTCTTCATTCATATAGAAACATAGAAAATAGGTGCAGGAGTAGGCCATTCGGCCCTTTGAGCCTGCACCGCCATTCAATATGATCATGGCTCATCATCCAACTCAGTATCCCGTACCTGCCTTCTCTCCATTCCCCTTGATCCCTTTAGCCACAAGGGATCTAACTCCCTCTTAAATATAGCCAATGAACTGTGGCCTCAACTACCTTCTGTGCAACACGAGAAATCAATCTCGGCTGGTGCTGATGGGTGGTGGGGGGGGTTGGGAGGTGGTGGAGGGAGTAATGTTGGGGGTGGTGGTCTCTCTCTCTCTGTCTCTCACACTCTTTCTCTCTTTCTCTTTCTCTCTCATTCTCTCTTTCTGTCTCTTTCTGTCTCTCTCTTTCATTCTCTCTCTCTCTGTCTCTGTCTGTGTTCAATCTGTTTTTACTGTCAAATAGTAAACAACGACTGCAGGATATACACAGCTCTCTCTCTCCCCCCCCCCTCTCTCTGTCTCTCTCTTTCTCTTTCTCTCTCATTCTCTCTCTCACTCTCTGTCTGTCTGTCTGTCTCTCTCTGTCTGTCTTTTTTTATTTTAGTTTGTCTAAACAGTTTTGTTTTAGGGATTCTTTAGATATTCTATGTGACAAAAAAATGTATCTGTGTGTCTGTGTCTGTCTCTCTCCCTGTCTCTGTCTCTGTCTGTCTGTCTCTCTCTGTCTGTCTCTCTCTGTCTCTCTCTCTGTCTCTTTCTCTGTCTCTCTCTCTCTGTCTCTCTCTCTGTCTCTTTCTCTGTCTCTCTCTCTGTCTCTCTCTCTGTCTCTGTCTCTCTGGTGGGGGGAGTAGTGTCGGGGCTGAGGTGGGGGGCTGGGCGGTGCGAGGTTGTTCAATCTGGTTTTACTGTCAAATAGTAAACAACGACTGCAGCTCTCTCTCTCTCTCTCTCCCCCGTCTCTGTGTGTCTCTCTCTCTCTCTGTCTCTCTCTCTGTCTCTGTCTCTCTGTCTGTCCCTCTGTCTCGCTCTCTCTCTGTGTCTCTGTCACTGTCTCTGTCTCTGTCACTGTCTGTCTTTTTTTATTTTAGTTTGTCTAAACAGTTTTGTTTTGGGGATTCTTTAGATTTTCTATGTGACAAATAAATATATCTGTCTGTCTGTGTCTGTCTCTCTGTCTCTCTGTCTCTCTCTCTGTCTTTCTGTCTCTCTGTCTCTGTCTCTGTCTGTCTGTCTCTCTGTCTCTCTGTCTCCGTCTCTGTCTCTGTCTCTGTCTCTGTCTTTGTCTTAGTCTCTGTCTCTGTCTCTGTCTCTGTCTCTGTCTCTGTCTCTGTCTCTCTCTCTGTCTCTGTCTCTGTCTCTGTCTCTGTCTCTGTCTCTGTCTCTGTCTCTGTCTCTGTCTCTCTCTCTCTCTCTGCCTCTCTCTCTGTCTCTCTCTCTCTCTCTCTCTCTCTCTCTCTCTCTCTCTCTCTCTCTCTCTCTCTCTCTCTCTCTCTCTCTCTCTCTCTCTCTCTCTCTCTGACACCTTTTGACTCACACCTGTCTCTTCTCTCTTCGGGTATCTTCGGTGTAACGATCTTACTGTAGGCCCTGTCCAAGATTTTCACAGATGATCCCCCCTCAATCTTCTAAATTCTAGCGAGTACAAGCCGAACAAAGTCAAAGACGTCTACAATCTGTAGACAACACTGTGCCGCGTTTACACCCACCAAGTCCAGGCTGCGTCCGGCACAGGGGACATAGATGGCAAACTCATTCAGCTGTTGAATCCATGCTTGCAACACAGTATAGTGTCCAGACATATTTGAGGCATTGTCATACGATGATCCCTGAGATGGCGGGACTGTCAAATGAGGAAAGATTGAAAAGACCAGGCTTGTATTCACTGGAGTTTAGAAGGATGAGGGGGAATCTTATAGAAATATATAAAATTATAAAAGGAATAACCATATAACAATTACAGCACGGAAACAGGCCATAAGGGGTTGGACAGGCGAGATGCAGGAAGATTATTCACGGTACACAAAAAGGTCTGAAGAAGGGTTTCGGCCCGAAACATTGCCTATTTCCTTCGCTCCATAGATGCTGCTGCACCCGCTGAGTTTCTCCAGCTTTTTTGTGTACCTTCGATTTTCCAGCATCTGCAGTTCCTTCTTAAACAGATTATTCCCGGTGTTGGGGAAGTCCAGAACAAGGGGTCAAAGTTTAACGATAAGAGGGAACCATTTTAAGACCGAGATGAGAAAAACATTTTTTTTCACACACAGAGAGTGGTGAATCTGTGGAATTCTCTGCCACAGAAGGTAGTTGAGGCCACAGTTCATTGGCTGGATTTAAGAGGGAGTTAGATGTGGCCCTTGTGGTTAATGGGATCAGGGGGTATGGAGAGAAGGCTGAGACAGGATACTGAGTTGGATGATCAGCCATGATCATATTGAATGGCGGTGCAGGCTCGAAGGGCCGAATGGCCTCTACTCCTACACCTATGTTCTATGTTTCTATCTCGTCCCTTCTAGTCCGTGCCGAACACTTACTCTCACCTAGTCCCATCTACCTGCATGGGACTAGGACTGGGCAAGCTAGATGCAGGAAAAATGTTCCCAAATGTTGGGCGAGTCCAGAACCAGAGGCACACACAGTCTTAGAATAAAGGGGAGGCCATTTAAGACTGAGGTGAGAATTGGGTAAGCCAGAGGATTGGGTAACATTTGAAGAGCAACAGAAGATAACTAAAAAGGCAATATGGGAAGAAAAGATGAGGTACGAAGGAAAGTTGTATAGGGCTCTGGTGAGACCACATCTGGAGTATTGTGTACAGTTTTGGTCTAATTTGAGGAAGGACATCCTTGTGATTGAGGCAGTGCAGCGTAGGTTCACGAGATTGATCCCTGGGATGGCGGGACTGAGGAAAGATTGAAAAGACAAGGCTTGTATTCACTGGAGTTTAGAAGGATGAGGGGATCTTATAGAAACGTATAAAATTATAAAAGGACTGGACAAGCTAGATGCAGGAAAAAAAAATTCCCAAATGTTGGGCGAGTCCAGAACCAGTCTTAGAATAAAGAGGAGGTCATTTAAGATAGGTGAGAAAAAACTTTTTCACCCAGAGAGTTGTGACTTTGTGGAATTCCCTGCCACAGAAGGTAGTTGAGGTCACAGTTCATTGGCTGGATTTAAGAGGGAGTTAGATGTGTCCCTTGTGGCTAAAGGGATCGGGGTATGGAGAGAAGGCAGGTACAGGATACTGAGTTGGATGATCAGCCATGATCATAATGAATGGCGGTGTAGGCTCGAAGGGCCGAATGGCCTCTGCTCCTGTACCTATTTTCTATGTTTCTATGACTGCCCGTAATGTGGTGAGACGTTTGTCAGCTCGCGGGGGTTGCGGCAGCACCGGCGGGTCCACGCCGGCGAGCGAGTGCTCCCACTGCGGCAAGCGTTTCAAGAGCGCACGTGGGCTGCGGGAGCACCAGTGGATACACACCGGAGAGATACCTTTTGTGTGCAAGGCAGGCTCGTACCAGAGAGAGACCCAAGGCAGGCTCGTACGGTCCTTGAAAGTCATGGGGTGTGAAACTGTTTTTCAAGGACCCTTTTCATGTAAGTCCTTGAAAATGCATTGTTTAATGATAAAAAGTAATAATTCATGTAATGTGGCGTTTGTTCGTCGTTTATAACGCGTATTTTTTATTAAACATATAGCCATATAACAATTACAGCACGGAAACAGGCCATCTCGGCCCTTGAAGTCCGTGCCGAACACTTACTCTAACCTAGTCCCATCTACCTGCACTCAGACCATAACCCTCCATTCCTTTCCCTTCCATATACCTATCCAATTTATTTTTAAATGATGAAATCGAACCTGCCTGCCTCCACCACTTCCACTGGAAGCTCATTCCACATAGCTACCACTCTCTGAGTAAAGAAGTTCCCCCTCATGTTACCCCTAAACTTCAGTCCCTTAATTTTCAAGTCATGTCCTCTTGTTTGAATCTTCACTACTCTCAATGGGAAAAGGTTATCCACGTCAACTCTGTCTGTCCCTCTCATCATTTTAAAGACCTCTATCAAGTCCCCCTTAACCTTCTTTGCGCCAAAGAATTTAGAAGATTGAGGGGGGATCTTATAGAAACTTACAAAATTCTTAAGGGGTTGGACAGGCTAGATGCAGGAAGATTGTTCCGGATGTTGGGGAAGTCCAGGACAAGGGGTCACAGTTCAAGGGGAAATCTTTTAGGACCGAGATGAGAAAAACATTTTTCACACAGAGAGTGGTGAATCTCTGGAATTCTCTGCCACAGAAGGTAGTTGAGGCCACAGTTCATTGGCTATATTTAAGAGGGAGTTAGATGTGGCCCTTGTGGCTAAAGGGATCATGGGGTATGGAGAGAAAGCAAGTACAGGATACTGAGTTGGATGATCAGCCATGATCATATTGAATGGCGGTGCAGGCTCGAAGGGCCGAATTGCCTCTACTCCTGCACCTATTTTCTATGTTTCTACATGAAGGTAGCAGGGAGATGAGTGTGTGGCCAGGATGGTGTGGGTCTTTGATGATACTGCCAGCCTTTTTGAGGCAGCGACTGCGATAAATCCCCTCGATGGAAGGAAGGTCAGAGCCAATGATGGACTGGGCAGTGTTTGCTACTTTTTTTAGTCTCTTCCTCTCCAGGGCGCTCAAGTTGCCGAAACCAAGCCACGATGCAACCGGTCAGCATGTTCTCTACTGTGCACCCGTAGAAGTTCGAGAGAGTCCTCCTTGACAAACCGACTCTCCGTAATCTTCTCAGGAAGTAGAGGCGCTGATGAGCTTTCTTGATAATTGCATTCGTGTTCTCGGACCAGGAACTAGTATAGTCATTCAATAAGATGACAACTGATTCATGTTGTCCCGGTGTGCTCCCGTTTTCCCCACCATCTTTCCACCTGCCGTCACCCTCCACCCCTCACCCATTTAGTAATTCAGAAAGAAGGACATTTGGAAGCAAATTGAATCGTTACTTTTTTTATTTTTACGGAGAGGAGAACAATCTGAACATGCGCGGGATAAAGATTTTTTTTAAAGCCGACTGACTCATATTACTCACGACACGTGACTCATTTATAATTATACATTGATATTTCTACGAAAATTGTTCCCAATTGGGCCCGGCACATCCTAAGGGCAGCCCTGGTGGGGAATGTTGGAAAGGAGAGGTGATAGAGGTCGCCTTAGATTCCCTTCCCTCTACAGATGCCGCCTGACCCACAGAGTTCTTCCACTGCTTTAGAGGGAATTGACAGACGACGTTTTGAGTCAGGACCCTTCTTCAGATTGTTTAAGAAGGAACTGCAGATGCTGGAAAATCGAAGGTACACAAAAATGCTGGAGAAACTCAGCGGGTGCAGCAGCATCTATGGAGCGAAGGAAATAGGCGACGTTTCGGGCCGAAACCCTTCTTCAGACTGAGTGGAGAGGGTAGGGGGAGGAAGCTGGACAAGAGAGATGGGGGCTGGAACGAGCTGCCGGAGGAGGTAGTTGAGGATGGGACTATCCCAACGTTCACCAGACTGATTCCTGGGATGGCAGGACTTTCATATGAAGAAAGACTGGATAGACTCGGCTTGTACTAGCTAGAATTTAGAAGATTGTGGGGGAATCTTATAGAAACTTACAAAATTCTTAAGCGGTTGGACAGGCTAGATGCAGGAAGATAATACCCGATGTTGGGGAAGTCCAGAACAAGGGGTCACAGTTTAAGGATAAGAGGGAAGTCTTTTAGGACCGAGATGAGAAAATCATTTTTTACCCAGAGAGTGGTGAATCTGTGGAATTCTCTGCCACAGAAGGTAGTTGAGGCCAGTTCATTGGCTAGATTTAAGAATGAGTTAGATGTGGCCCTTGTGGCTAAAGGGATGGAGAGAAGGCAGGTATGGGATATTGATTTGGATGATCAGCCATGATCATATTGAATGGCGATGCAGGCTCAAAGGGCCGAATGGCCTCTACTCCTGCACCTATTTTATATGTTTCTACGACCCTTCTTCAGACTGTTTAAGAAGGAACTGCAGATGCTGGAAAATCGAAGGTACACAAAAATGCTGGAGAAACTCAGCGGGTGCAGCAGCATCTATGGAGCGAAGGAAATAGGCGAGATTTCGGGCCGAAATCCTTCTTCAGACTGATTGGAGAGGGTGGGGGGAGGAAGCTGGAAAAGAGAGATGGGGGCTGGACACAGCCTGGCAAGTGATAGGTGGATACAAAATGCTGGAGTAACTCAGCGGGACAGGCAGCATCTCTAGAGAGAAGGAATGGGTGATGTTTCAGGTTGAGACCCTTCTCCAGAAGTGATAGGTGGAGATAGGTGAGGGAGACACAAGAAACTGCAGATGCTGGAATCTTGCATAGAACACAATTTAGTTAGATGCGCAGAATCTCTTGCCCAGAGGAGGGGAATCGAGGACCAGAGGACATGGGTTCAAGGTGAAGGGGGACAGATTTAACAGGAATCTGAGGGGTAACTTTTTCACACAGAGGGTGGTCGGTGTATGGAACGAGCTGCCGGAGGAGGTAGTTGAGGATGGGACTATCCCAACGTTTAAGAATCAGTTACAATGATAGGTCAAGTTTGTAGGGATATGGACCAAACGCAGGCAGGTAGGACTAGTGTAGCTGTAACATGTTGATTGGTGTGGGCAAGTTGGGCCTGTTTCCACACTGTATCATTCTATGTCTCTAACACAAGGTGCTGCAGTAACTCAGCGGGTCAGGCAGCATCTGTGGAGAACATGGATAGGTGACGTTTCAGAGTGCTGCAGTAACTCAGCGGGTCAGGCAGCATCTGTCGAGAACATGGATAGGTGGCGTTTCACAGAGTGCTGGAGTAACTCTGCGGGTCAGGCAGCATCTGTGGAGAACATGGATAGGTGACGTTTCACAGAGTGCTGGAGTAATTCAGCGGGTCAGGCAGCATCTGTGGAAAACAATCGGCAATAGGTGCAGGAGTAGGCCATTCGGCCCTTCGAGCTAGCGCCACCATTCACTGTGATCATGGCTGCTCATCCACAATCAGTACCACGTTCCTGCCTTCTCCCCATATCACTTGACTCCGCTATCTTGAAGAGCCCTATCTAGCTCTCTCTTGAAAGCATTCAGAGAACCGGCTTCAACCGTCCTCTGAGGCAGAAAATTCCACAGACTCACAACTCTCTGTGAGAAAAAGTGTTTCCTCGTCTCCGTTCTAAATGGCTTACCTCTTATTCTTAAACGGTGGCCCCTGGTTCTGGACTCCCCCAACATCGGGAACATGTTTCCTGCCTCTAGCACATTATATGTTTCAATAAGATCCTCCCTCTGATCCTTCTAAATTTCAGTGTATACAAGCCCAGCTGCTCCATTCTATCAACATATGACAGTCCCGCCATCCCGGGAATTAACCTTGTGAACCGACGATGGCTCCCTCAATAGCAAGAACGTCCTTCCTCAAATTTGGAGACCGAAACTGCACACAAAATCGAGGTGTGGTCTCACTAGGGCCCTGTACAACTGCATAAGGACGTCTTTGCTCCTATACTCAACACTCCGTGTTATGAAGGCCAACATGCCATTCACTTTCTTCACTGCCTGCTGTACCTGTATGCTTACTTTCATTGACTGATGAAGAAGGACCCCCAGATCCCGTTGTACTTCCCCTTTCCCCATCATTTCATGATCTGTCTACCTGTTTTTGCCTCCAAAGTGGATAACCTCACATTTATCTATATTAAACTGCATTTGCCATGCATCTGCCCACCCACCCAACCTGCCAGTCACCCTGCATCCTCATAGCATCCTCCTAATAGTTGATACTGCCACCCAGCTTTGTGTCATCTGATAATTTGCTAATGTTACTTTTAATCCCTTCATCTAAATCATTAATATATATTGTAAATAGCTACGGTCCCAGCACCGAGCCTTGCGATACCCCACTAGTCACTGCCTGCCATTCTGAAAGGGACACGTTAATCCCTACTTTTTGTTTCCTGTCTGCCAACCAATTCTCTATCCATGTCAGCACCCTACCCCCAATACCATGTGCCCTAATTTTCCCGCTAATCTCCTATATGGGACCTTAACAAATGAAGGGGCGCTGGCCGGTGTGGACTCGCATGTGGTCAAGGGGGATGAAGCCCTTGCCACAGAACGGGCAGGGGAAGGGACGCTCACCGCAGTGGGTACGCCGGTGCTGCCACAGGCTGGACATGCTGGCGAAAGCCTTGGCACACTCAGCGCACTCAAAGAGTCTCTCTCCGATGTGTAACCTCCGGTGCTCCCGCAGCCCCCGTGCTCTCTTGAAACACTTGCTGCAGTGGGAGCAGCCGCCGGCGTGGGTCATCCGGTGCTGCCACAACCCCCGCGAGCTGTCAAATGCCTCAGACGTAGGGCTGGCCACTGGTGTGTACCTGCTGGTGAGACAGGGCGTGGGAGTCCATGGGAAAGCACTCTCCACACGCCGGGCTGGGGACGGGAAGGTCGCCTGCGTGCACCCGCTGGTGGGACAGTAGATGGGTGGAGCGGGTGAAGCCCTTGCCGCACTGGGCGCAGGTGAAGGGGCGCTCGCCGGTGTGGGTATGCTGGTGATCGAGCAGGCTGTCGGCCCGGGTGAATCCCTTGCCGCAGTCGCCGCAGGTGTAGGGTCGCTCCCCCGTGTGCTTGCGCCGGTGCTCCTTCAGGTGCGTGGACGACTTGAAGGCTTTGCTGCAGTCGCAGCAGGGGAAGGGCCGCTCGCCGCTGTGCACCCGCCGGTGCCGCATCAGCCCCGACGACTGGGCAAAGCCCCTGCCGCAATCGGAGCAGCCATAGGGCTTCTCGCCTGTGTGTACCCGCCGGTGGTCCTTCAGATCCCGCGCCGTCTTGAAGCTCTTGCCGCAGTCCAAACAGTCGAAGGGACGTTCTCCCGTGTGCACCCGCCGTGGGTCTCCAGCTGGCTTGGGTACCGCAAAGCCTTGCCACACACGTCGCACTCATAACGCTTCTCCTTGTCGTGCCCCGTCATGTGGTCCTCCATCGAAGCTCAGCCCCTCGAAGCTCAGCCCGTACACCGAGCAGATGGGGGGGGGTGGGGGGCTCACCGGCACCCTGGCCGCCCTCAATGGCCGCTCACGTCCCCATCTCTCCGTCCACAGCCACAGCAACGGCTCCTAAACCCTGCAGGAGGGGAACACAGAGGGTCAACAAGTTGGCAAACAGGACATTACTAACATGTGATCATTACTAGTGCTTGAAGGGGGAAGGACAGGGGAGAGGGGGAGTGGGTGTGGAGGTCAGGGGGGGAAGGGATGTGGGGGAGGGCGGAATGGGGAGGTCTTGGGTGTGAGGGGGGAGGTGAGGGTGGGGCTAAAAGAGTGTGGGGAAGGGGGTGAGTGGGTGGAGGTGAGGGTATGAGTGGGGGCGGAGTGAGTTGGGGGGTGAGTGGGGGGCATGAGTGGTGGGGTGAGTGGGGAGGGGGTGAGTGGGGGTTTAGTGCGGGTTGGTGAGTTGGGGGGGGTGAGGGGGTTGAGTGGGTGTTAGTGAATGGGGGGGGTGAGCGCCGAGCATCCAGGAACCGCTTCGAACCGCCTGCACGCACATAAGGAAGTGCAAGGAGTGAAAACAGGATAAAGGGAATGGAGATCTAAGCAAAAGTAGACTAGTACAGGATACTGAGTTGGATGATCAGCCATGATCATATTGAATGACGGTGCAGGCTCGAAGGGCCGAACGGCCTACTCCTGCACCTATTTTCTATGTTTCTATCATTGTTAGTTGGGAGAAGGTAACATAGACAACAAGTGCAGGAGGAGGCCATTCAGCCCCTCGAGCCAGCACCGCCATTCAATATGATCACGGCTAATCATCCACAATCAGTACCCCGTTCCTGCTTTCTCCTCATTTCCCTTGACTCTGTTAGCCCTAAGAGCTAAATCTAACTCTCACTTGAAAACATCCAGTGAATTGGCCTCCACTGCCTTCTGCGGCAGAGAATCCCACAGATTCACAACTCTCTGGGTGAAAAAGTTTCTCCTCATCTCAGTCCAAAGTGGCTGAACCCTTATTCTTTCAAGTTCAAGTGAGTTTATTGTCATGTGTCCCTGATAGGACAATGAAATTCTTGCTTTGCTTCAGCACACGGAACATAGTAGGCATTAACTACAAAACAGATCGGTGTGTCCATGAACTGTGACCTCCTGGTTCTGGACTCCCCCAACATCGGGAACATCAACAAGAAGCCAAATGTCCCGAAACCTGAAACGTTGCCCATATTTATCCCCCCAGCGCTTTGTGCCTGTCTTTGGCAGACACAAGGAACTGCAGATGCTGGTTCATACACAAAAAGACACAGAGTGCTGGAGTAACACAGCCGGTCAGACAGCATCTGTGGTCAACGTGGATAGGCGACGTTTCGTGTCTGCAGAAGGGTCACGACTCAAAAAACCTCCCTTACCCTCCCCTATTTCACCCACTCCCCCATTCCACCCCTCACCTACTCCCCCATTCCACCTCGCACCCACTCCCCCCCTATCTCCACTCCCCGATTCCACCCCTACTCCCCCATTCCACCCCTCACCTACTCCCCCATTCCACCTCTCACCTACTCCCCCATTCCACCCCCCCCCTACTCCCCCATTCCACCCCTCCCCCACAGCCCACGCCCTCTAGTCCTTTGTGGCCATCTTCCCCACAGCAAGATGCTGCCTGACCCTCCCCCCTCTTCCCCCCCCCCCCGCAACGTGAGGGGGCCCCGGTTCTCCCTGAGGGCGGGAGGGAGGGGGGTCGCCGCACCAACCTTGGGGCCGCACGTCCTTCCGTCGTGACGTCAGCCGTACGCACGGCGCCCAGACGTCAGTGCCGACCCGAGCTTGGGCGGAGCCTGGGCATGTGGGCGGAGCTTGGCCCTGTGGGCGGGGCTGATACCGCCTCCGGTCACCACGGTTGCGGTGGAGGGGGGGAGAGGGGGGTAGCACGGACGAGCGAGGCCGAAGGGCCTGTCACTCCGGGTAGGACGACCACCGACGATGTCCGTGTGGAGTTTGCACGTCCCCCCCCATCCCCCCGTTGTGACCTGAGGCGGGTCTGGACAGGAGAGATCAGCCTCCCCCAGGCCCATCTAAGCTCCGCCTTCTAAGCCCCGCCCCCCATTCCAAGCTCCATCCCCAAGACCCGCCCCCAGACTCTTCTCTAAAGCTCCGCCCAGAATTCCCCACAAGCCCCGCCCCCAAGCTCAGCCCTGAAGCTCCGCCCCCAAGGCGCGTCTTATAAGCTCCGCCCCCCAGGCTCCGCCTCCCTAGCTCGGATCGGTGGTGACTTCTGGGCGCCGCGCGCACGGCTTGACGTCACTGCGGGCGGATGTGCGGACACGACGTGCGGCCCCAAGGTTGGTGCGGCGCCCCCCCTCCCCCACCCTCAGGGGGAACCGAGCCCCCCTCACGCGACGGGGGGGGAGGGCGGGGAGAGGCAGCATCTTGTGGACACAAAGGACTAGAGGGTGTGGTCTGTGGGTGAGGGGTGGAATGGAGAGTGGGGGAGGGGTGGAATGGGGGAGTGGGTGAGAGGGTGAGAGGTGGAATGGGGGAGGGGGTGGAATGGGGGAGTGGGTGAGGGGTTGAATGGGGGAGTGGGTGAGGGGTGGGATGGGGGAGTGGGTGAGGGGTGGAATGGGGGAGTGGGTGAGGGGTGGAATGGGGAGGGGTGGAATGGGGGAGTGGGTGAGGGGTGGAATGGGGGAGCCGGTGTGGGGTGGAATGGGGGAGTGGGTGAGGGGTGGAATGGGGGAGGGGGTGAGGGGTGGAATGGGGGAGTGGGTGAGGGGTGGAATGGGGGAGTGGGTGAGGGGTGGAATGGGGGAGGGTGGAATGGGGGGAGTGGGGGAGGGGGCAATCGGGGAGAGTGAGGGGTGGAATGGGGAGGGGTAGAATGGGGGAGTGGATGAGGGGTGGAATGGGGGAGTGGGTGAGGGGTGGAATGGGTGAGGGGTGGGGGAGTGGTGAGGGGTGGAATGGGGGGGGGGAGGGTGGAGTGGGGGAGGGGTGGAATGGGGGTGGAGTGAGGGGTGGAGTGGGTGAGGGGTGGAATGGGTGAGGGGTGGAATGGGTGAGGGGTGGAATGGGGTGAGGGGTGGAATGGGGGAGTGGGTGAGGGGTGGAATGGGGGAGTGGGTTGGGGGTGGGTGAGGGGTGGATGGGTGGGGGTGTGGGGTGGAATGGGGGAGTGGGTGAGGGTGGAATGGGGGAAGGGGTGAGGGGTGGAATGGGGAAGTAGGTGAGGGGTGGAATGGGGGAGTAGGTGAGGGGTGGAATGGGGGAGTGGGTGAGGGGTGGAATGGGGGAGTGGGTGGAATGGGGGAGTGGGTGAGGGGTGGAATGGGGGAGTGGTTGAGGGGTGGAATGGGGGAGTGTTGGAATGGGGGAGTGGGTGACGGGTGGAATGGGGGGAGTGGGTGAGGGGTGGAATGGGGGAGTGGGTGAGGGGTGGAATGGGGGAGTAGGTGAGGGGTGGAATGGGGGAGTAGGTGAGGGGTGGAATGGGGGAGGGGGTGGTGTGCAAAGATACCAGAGGAGCAACATAGACCACTCCTACAAAATGGACACCTTTATGATTGTTTAAAATGCTGGAGAAATTCTCCCTCATTTTTGTCTACATTTACTATTTGTGGTCGTCTAGATCTATTAAAAAAAAAATTGCTAATAACTTGCTCATGTACCAGAAAATAAGATGTCTTGTATAATATAATACATTGTTGGGATCACAGTGAGGAACGTGGAGGGGTCACTGTGGTGGATGTTTATGTTAAATTGTATTTTGTGTGTCTTGGGGATTGGTGGATGGGGGCGCTGCAAGCTGGCAGGCCTGCCAGCAGCGTGTTTGTTTTACCCACTTTTTTTTAGTATGTCCCAATGTATGTTTTTAATGTTTCTCGGTGTGTCTTGTGTGGGGGGGGGGGGGTAAGGGGGAAACCGCTTTGGTCGTCTCCTCCATGGGGAGGCGACTTTTTCCATGTCGCCTCGCCTGTGGCCTAACATCGAGGATCGGTGCGGCCTTTCCCGGGGGTACGGCTGCAGGCGCTGACGTGGACTCTCGTCGCGGAGCGGGCGAGCCTTCTCTAGGGATCGCCGGAGGGGAGCGCTCCATTCGCTGGCCCGCCGCTGGTCTGCGGAGTTCCATCTGGCGCTGCGTCTGCAGCATGGGATCCCTTGTTGGGGACCCGGGCGGAGAAGAGCTCTGACCGCCGGCCACCTTCTATCGCTGGCGTGGCGGGGACACCATCCGGAGCGGGGTCAGTTCTGCGGTCTGCGGTGCTTCTGGCAGCGGCGCGGCGGGGAATTTAAATCTTCGACCCTGCGGCCTACACGATCTTGAAGCCACGGTCTCCGGTGGGGAGGCACCAATTCAGGACTTACATGGACTTACCTTGTCTGTACATCTGGACGCCCTCAGCGGCAACTGGCAAATTCATTTCGATAAAACTTGATTGATTTATTGATTCTTGCTTATAGAAACATAGAAAATAGGTGCAGGAGGCCATTCGGCCCTTCGAGCCTGCACCGCCATTCAATATGATCATGGCTGATCATCCAACTCAGTATCCTGTACTAGTCTCTCCATACCCCTTGATCCCCTTAGCCACAAGGGCCACATCTAACTCCCTCTTAAATATAGCCACTGAACTGTGGCCTCAACTACCTTCTGTGGCAGAGAATTCCACAGTTTCTAAGTTTGTAAGTTTCTATAAGATCCCCCCTCAATCTCCTAAATTCTAGCGAGTACAAGCCGAGTCTATCCAGTCTTTCTTCATATGAAAGTCCCGACATCCCAGGAATCAGTCTGGTGAACCTTCTCTGCACTCCCTCTATGGCAAGAATGTCTTTCCTCAGATTTTGAGACCAAAACTGTACGCAATACTCCAGGTGTGGTCTCACCAAGACCCTGTACAACTGCAGTAGAACCTCCCTGTTCCTATACTCAAATCCTTTTGCTATGAATGCTCACGTACCATTCACTTGCCAGGCTTTGTCCAGACCCCATCTCTCTTTTCCAGCTTCCTTCCCCCAACCTCTCCAATCAGTCTGAAGAAGGGTCCTGACTCGAAACATCGTCTGTCCATTCCCTCTAAAGCAGTGGAGGGATTCAGTGGGTCAGGCGGCATCTGTAGAGGGAAGGGAATCTAAGGCGACCACTCCCACCTCTCCTTTCCCACTTTCTCCACCCCTCCACACCAAGCAGTCCGAAGAAGGGTCCTGACCTAGAATGTTGCCTCTCCATGCTCTCCATAGGTGCAACTTATTCCAGGAGATTGGGTCTTTTTTTGTAAACCAGCATCTGCTGTTCCATGTATCTAGACTAGGCGTGCATTCCATCCTACACTTGCGCTCTGTCCGCCAAGGCCTGGTGGATCTCCCGGTTGCCAACCATTTTAACTCCCCTTCCCACTCCCACACTGGTCTTTCTGTCCTGGGCCTCCTCCATTGGCAGAGTGAGGTGACACGCAAACTGGAGGAACAGCACCTCATAGCCTACAGCCCAATGACATGAAGATTCAATTCTCCAAATTAGAAACATAGAAAATAGGTGCAGGAGTAGGCCATTCGGCTCTTCAAGCCTGCACCACCATTCAATATGATCATGGCTGATCATCCAACTCAGTATCCTGTACCTGCCTTCTCTCCATACCCCGTGATCCCTTTAGCCACAAGGGCCACATCTAACTCCCTCTTAAATATAGCCAATGAACTGTGGCCTCAACTACCTTCTGTGGCAGAGAATTCCACAGATTCACCACTCTGTGTGAAAAAAAATGTTTTTCTCATCTCGATCCTAAAGGATTTCCCCTCTATTCTCAAACTGTGACCCCTTGTCCTGGACTTCCCCAACATCGGGAACAATCTTCCTGCATCTAGCCTGTCCAACCCCTTAAGAATGTTGTAAGTTTCTATAGGATCCCCCCTCAATCATCTAAATGCTAGCGAGTACAAGCCGAGTCGATCCAGTCTTTCTTCATATGAAAGTCCTGCCATCCCAGGAATCAGTCTGGTGAACCTTCTCTGTACCCCATCTATGGCAAGAATGTCTTTCCTCAGATTAGGAGACCAAAACTGTACACAATACTCCAGGTGTGGTCTCACCAAGGCCCTGTACAACTGCAGTAGAACCTCTCTGCTTCTATTCTCAAATACAAGCCGATTCTCTCCAGTCTTTCTTCATGTGAAAGTCC
The DNA here is from genome assembly GCF_010909765.2 of Amblyraja radiata. Taxonomy (NCBI): domain Eukaryota; kingdom Metazoa; phylum Chordata; class Chondrichthyes; order Rajiformes; family Rajidae; genus Amblyraja; species Amblyraja radiata. The sequence continues at coordinate 7,294,078 of NC_045998.1, read as the reverse complement.
TGCCATCCCAGGGATCAGTCTCGGTCCTAAAAGACTTCCCCCTTATCCTTAAACTGTGTGACCCCTTGTTCATGCGTTAGTAATGTCCTGTTTGCCAGCTTGTTGACCCTCTGTGTTCCCCTCCTGCAGGGTTTAGGAGCCGTTGCTGTGGACGGAGAGACGGGGACGTGAGCGACCATTGAGGGCGGCCAGGGTGCCGGTGAGACCCCCCCCCCCCTCTCTGCTCGGTGTGCGGGCTGAGCTTTGAGGGGCTGAGTCGGTGGAGGACCACATGTCGGGGCGCAAGAGGGAGAAGTGTTATGAGTGCGACGTGTGTGGCAAGGCCTGGGAGTGCCCGAGCCTGCTGGAGACCCACCGGCGGGTGCACACGGGCGAACGCCCCTTCGACTGCCCAGGCTGCGACAAGAGCTTCATGTCGGCACGGGACCTGAAGAGACACCGGCGGGTGCACACGGGCGAGAGGCCCTACGGCTGCTCCACCTGCGGCAAACGCTTTGCCCAGCGGTCAGGGCTACGGAGGCACGGGCGGGTGCACACGGGAGAACGCCCCTTCACCTGCTCCGACTGCGGCAAGGGCTACAAGACGTCCACGCACCTGCAGGAGCACCGGCGCACCCACACCGGGGAGCGGCCCTACACCTGCGGTGACTGCGGCAAGGGCTTCACCCGCACGGACAGCCTGCTGGAGCACCAGCACACCCACACCGGCGAGCGCCCCTTCACCTGCGCCCAGTGCGGCAAGGGCTTCATCCCGCTCCAGTATCCTGCTGAAGCACCAGCGCACCCACACCGGCGAGCGCCCCCACACCTGCGTCCAGTGCGGCAAGGGCTTTGCCCGCTCCACAAGCCTGCGGGAGCACCAGAGCACCCACACCGGCGAGCGCCCCTTCACCTGCGCCCAGTGCGGCAACGGATTCACCCGCTCCTCCAGGCTGCTGGAGCACCAGCGCACCCACACCGGCGAGCGCCCCTTCACCTGCGCCCAGTGCGGCAAGGGCTTCGCCCGCTCCTCCAGGCTGCTGTCCCACCAGCGGGTGCACTCCGGCGACAGTCCCGTCCCCAGCCCGGTGTTTGCCATGGACTCCCACGCTCTGTCCCACCAGCACGTGCACACCAGCGGCCAGCCCTACGACTGCCCGTACTGTGGTGAGTCGTTTGACAACTCGCGGGGGTTGCAGCAGCACCAGCGGTCCCACGCCGGCGAGCCGATGCTCCCACTGCGGCAAGGGTTTCAAGAGCACACGGGGGCTGCGGGAGCCCCGGCTGATACACACCGGAGAGAGACTCTTTGAGTGCGCTGAGTGTGGCAAGGGTTTCACCTGCATGTCCAGCCTGTGGCAGCACCGGCGTACCCACAGCGATGAGCGTCCCTTCCCCTGCCCGTCCCGTGGTAAGGGCTTCTACCGCCTTGACCACCTGTGAGTCCACACCGGCCAACGCCCCTTCATTTATTAAGGTCCCATATAGGTACCTGTCAAACGTTCTTAAGAATGGTTTCGGCCCGAAACGTTGCCTATTTCCTTCGCTCCATAGATGCTGCTGCACCCGCTGAGTTTCTCCAGCATTTTTGTGTACCTTCGATTTTCCAGCATCTGCAGTTCCTTCTTAAACACTTAATAACTTTCTTAAACATTAGGATAGTCTCGGCCTCGACGACCTCCCCCGGCATCTTGTTCCATTCACCCACCACCCTCCGTGTTGAAAAGTTACCCCTCAGATTCCTATTAAATCTTTTCCCCTTCACCTTGAACCCATGTCCTCTGGTCCTCGATTCTCCTACTCTGGGCAAGAGATTCTGTGCAACTAACTAAATTGTGTTCCATGCAAGATTCCAGCATCTGCAGTTTCTTGTGTCTCCCTCACCTATATCCACCTATCACTTCTGAAGAAGGGTCTCAACCTGAAACATCACCCATTCCTTCTCTCCAGAGATGCTGCCTGTCCCGCTGAGTTACTCCAGCATTTTGTATCCACTTATCACTTACATGGATACATAGATACATAGAAAATAGGTGCAGGAGTAGGCCATTCGGCCCTTCGAGCCTGCACCGCCATTCAATATGATCATGGCTGACCATCCAACTCAGTATCCCGTACCTGCCTTCTCTCCATACCCCCTGATCCCTTTAGCCACAAGGGCCACATCTAACTCCCTCTTAAATATAGCCAATGAACTGGCCTCAACTACCTTCTGTGGCAGAGAGTTCCAGAGATTCACCACTCTCTGTGTGAAAAATGTTTTTCTCATCTCGGTCTTAAAGGATTTCCCCTCTATCCTTAAGCTGTGACCCCTTGTCCTGGACTTCCCCAACATCGGGAACAATCTTCCTGCATCTAGCCTGTCCAACCCCTTAAGAATTTTGTAAGTTTCTATAAGATCCCCCCTCAATCTCCTAAATTCTAGCGAGTACAAGTCTATCCAGTCTTTCTTCATATGAAAGTCACGACATCCCAGGAATCAGTCTGGTGAACCTTCTCTGCACTCCCTCTATGGCAAGAATGTCTTTCCCCAGATTTTGAGACCCAAACTGTACGCAATACTCCAGGTGTGGTCTCACCAAGACCCTGTACAACTGCAGTAAAATCTCCCTGCTCCTATACTCAAATCCTTTTGCTATGAATGCTCACATACCATTCACTTGCCAGGCTTTGTCCAGCCCCCATCTCTCTTTTCCAGCTTCCTTCCCCCACCCTCTCCAATCAGTCTGAAGAAAGGTCCTGACTCGAAACGTCGTCTGTCCATTCCCTCTAAAGCAGTGGAGGGATTCAGTGGGTCAGGCGGCAACTGTAGAGGGAAGGGAATCTAAGGCGACCACTCCCACCTCTCCTTTCCCACTTTCTCCACCCCTCCACACCAAGCAGTCTGAAGAAGGGTCCTGACCTAGAATGTTGCCTGTCCATGCTCTCCAGAGGTGCAACTTATTCCAGGAGATTGGGTCTTTTTTTGTAAACCAGCATCTGCTGTTCCATGTATCTAGACTAGGCGTGCATTCCATCCTACACTTGCGCTCTGTCCGCCAAGGCCTGCTGGATCTCCCGGTTGCCAACCATTTTAACTCCCCTTCCCACTCCCACACTGATCTTTCGGTCCTGGGCCTCCTCCATTGGCAGAGTGAGGTGACACGCAAACTGGAGGAACAGCACCTCATAGCCTACAGCCCAATGACATGAACATTGAATTCTCCAAATTAGAAACATAGAAAATAGGTGCAGGAGTAGGCCATTCGCCTCTTCAAGCCTGCACCACCATTCAATATGATCATGGCTGATCATCCAACTCAGTATCCTGTACCTGCCTTCTCTCCATACCCCGTGATCCCTTTAGCCACAAGGGCCACATCTAACTCCCTCTTAAATATAGCCAATGAACTGTGGCCTCAACTACCTTCTGTGGCAGAGAATTCCACAGATTCACCACTCTCTGTGTGAAAAAAAATGTTTTTCTCATCTCGGTCCTAAAGGATTTCCCTTCTATCCTCAAACTGTGACCCCTTGTCCTGGACTTCCCCAACATCGGGAACAATTTTCCTGCATCCAGCCTGTCCAACCCCTTAAAATTTTTGTAAGTTTCTATAAGATCCCCCCTCAATCTTCTAAATGCTAGCGAGTACAAGCCGAATCGATCCAGTCTTTCTTCATATGAAAGTCCTGCCATCCCAGGAATCAGTCTGGTGAACCTTCTCTGTACCTCCTCTATGGCAAGAATGTCTTTCCTCAGATTAGGAGACCAAAACTGTACACAATACTCCAGGTGTGGTCTCACCAATACCCTGTACAACTGCAGTGGAACCTCCCTGCTCCTATACTCAAATCTTGCTCCTATACTCAAAACTCAAGGTTTTAATCCACAATTTGAGAGGGAGAAGGGTAAATCGGAGGTGTCAGTGTTTACAGTTGAATAAAGGGGACTATGGAGCCATGAGGGAGGAGCTGGCCAGAGTTGACAGGAAAGATACCCTAGCAGGGATGACAACAATGGCAGGTATTTCTTGGAATAACACAGAAGGTGCAGGATCCGTTCATTCCAAAGAGGAAGGAAGATTCCAAGTGGAATAAGGGGCGACCGTGGCTGACAAGGGAAATCTGGGAGAGTATAAAAATAAAAGAGAAGAAGTACAACATAGCAACGATGAGCGGGAAAAGCCAGAGGATTGGGTAACTTTTAAAGAGCAACAGAAAATAACTAAAAATGCTATACGGGGAGAAAAGATGAGGTACGAAGGTAAGCAGATGATCTTGTGGTCTATAGTCCATCTAGCGCTGGTCTCCAGCAACTCCTTACAGCATTTCCCCCCCTTGTCTGCCTTCCGCAAAGACCGCTCCCTCCGTGTGAGGTTATCCACTTTGGTGGCAAAAACAGGAAAGTAGACTATTACCTAAATGATGGCCGATTAGGAAAAGGGGAGATGCAACGAGACCTGGGTGTCATGGTACACCAGTCATTGAAAGTAGGCATGCAGGTGCAGCAGGCAGTGAAGAAAGCGAATGGTATGTTAGAATTCATAGCAAAAGGATTTGAGTATAGGAGCAGGGAGGTTCTACTGCAGTTGTACAGGGTCTTGGAGTATTGCGTACAGTTTTGGTCTCCTAATCTGAGGAAATACATTCTTGCCATAGAAGGAGTACAGAGAAGGTTCACCAGACTGATTCCTGGGATGTCAGGACTTTCATTTGAAGAAAGACTTGATAGACTCGGCTAGAATTTAGAAGACTGAGGGGGGATCTTATAGAAACTTACAAAATTCTTAAGGGGTTAGACAGGCTAGATACAGGAAGATTGTTCCCGATGTTGGGGAAGTCCAGAACAAGGGGTCACAGTTTAAGGATAAGGGGGAAATCTTTCAGGACCGAGATGAGAAAAACATTTTTCACACAGAGTGGTGAATCTCTGGAATTCTCTGCCACAGAAGTTAGTTGAGGCCAGTTCATTGGCTATATTTAAACTGTCTGACCTGGGTGTTACTGCTAACACATGCAGATGGATCAAGGACTTTTTAACAGACCGCCCACAGACTGTCAGGATGGGGTCCAATCACTCCCCAGTCCTGACGCTCAGCACAGGAGCGCCACAAGTTTGTGTGCTGAGTCCCATCTTATATACAATATACACCTATATACATCTCCCAGGACCTCAAATGGCAAATGAACACCGTCACTCTCGTGAAGAAGTCACAGCAGCGGCTGTATTTCCTGAGGTTTCTGCGGCGAGCAAACGTTTCACAGCCGCTGCTGCTGTCCTTGTACCGGTGTGCCGTGGAAAGTATCCTCTCCTATGGCATCCTGGTGTGGTTTGCTAGCTGCACTGTGGCTGAGAGGAGGGCGCTGCAGAGAGTTATTAAAACTGCACAGAGCATCACAAACGCTCAACTGCCCTCCCTGGATGACATAAACAGGGCCCGATGCTTGCGCCGGGCCACAAACATCAAACAGGACACATCACACCCTGCCAATCACCTTTTCACTCTGCTACCCTCTGGGAGGCGATTCAGGTCTCTGAAGGCTGGCACTGGTAGACTAAAAAATAGTTTCTACCCATGTGCGATAAAAGAACTTAATTCTAACAGAGAACACTGGGGAAGCACAATATAATTCGGGGTGCAAGATAATGCGCAATATTCTTTTAAAATATTTTTAATACCTATTTATTATTTTTTTTACTGATATGTGTATATGTGAGTCAATGGCTGTGTTTGTTCTTTTTAAATCGAAGAAGATGCAATGGAATTTCGTTGCACAGTATTGTGCAATGACAATAAGCGTATTCTATTCTATTCTATTCCAAGAGGGAGTTAGATGTGGCCCTTCTGGCTAAAGGGATCAGGGGGTATGGAGAGAAGGCAGGTATGGGATACTGATTTGGATGATCAGCCATGATCATATTGAATGGCGGTGCCGGCTCGAAGGGCCGAATGGCCTACTCCTGCACCTAATTTCTATGTTTCTAACTCCCTTGTCAATTCTTCCCTTCCCTCCCGCACCACCCCCTTCCCCGGGCACTTTCCCTCGCAACCTCAAGAGATGCTACACTTGTCGCTTCACCTCCCCCCTCCACTCCATTCAAGGACCCAAGCAGTCGTTCCAGGTGCGACAGAGGTTCACCTGCACCTCCTCCAACCTCATCCATTGCATCCGCTGCTCTTGATGTCAGCTGATCTACATCGGTGAGACCAAGCGGAGGCTTGGCGATCGTTTCGCCGAACACCTCCGCTCGGTCCGCACTAACCAACCTGACCTCCCGGTGGCTCAGCACTTCAACTCCCCCTCCCATTCCCAATCTGACCTCTCTGTCCTGGGCCTCCTCCATGGCCAGAGCGAGCACCACCGGAAACTGGAGGAGCAGCACCTCATGTTCCACTTGGGCAGTCAGCACCCTAGCGGCATAAACATTGAATTCTCCAATATCCGGTAGCCCTATGTTGTCTCCTCCCCTTCTCCGCTCTCCCTCAGCCCTCGGGTTCCTCCTCTTCCTTTTTCCTTTCTTCTACCCGCCCCCCACCCCCCTACAAGGAGTGAGGGGAGAAGACTCAAGGCGGGAGAACAAGGAGGGAAGAGACAAGGTCTTTAAGACTTTAGCCTTCCATCACAGTGAGGAGGTAGACTCACTATGGTGGATTTTAAGTCTGTGTTTATTGTATGTTTTGTTATTTTATTCCATGTCATGACTGCAAGGCACAAAATTTCCGCTTGGGCAGCCTGCACCCCAGCGGCATACACATTGAATTCTCCAATTTCCGGTAGCCCTTCCCGACAATAAAGGATACTTGACATGACATCATTCTGAAGAAGGGTTAGAAACATAGAAACATAGACAATAGGTGCAGGAGTAGAGGCCATTCAGCCCTTCGAGCCTGCACCGCCATTCAATATGATCATGGCTGATCATCCAACTCAGTATCCCGTACCTGCCTTCTCTCCAAAACCCCTGATCCGTTTAGCCACAAGGCCACATCTAACTCCCTCCTAAATATAGCCAATGAACTGGCCTCAACTAACTTCTGTGGCAGAGAATTCCAGAGATTCACCACTCTCTGTGTGAAAAATGTTTTTCTCATCTCGGTCTTAAAAGATTTCCCCCTTATCCTTAAACTGTGACGCCTTGTTCTGGACTTCCCCAACATCGGGAACAATCTTCCTGTCCAACCCCTTAAGAATTTTGTACGTTTCTATAAGATCCCCCCTCAATCTCCTAAATTCTAGCGAGTACAAGCCGAGTCTATCCAGTCTTTCTTCATATGAAAGTCCTGCCATCCCAGGAATCAGTCTGGTGAACCTTCTCTGTACTCCCTCTATGGCAAGAATGTCTTTCCTCAGATTAGGAGACCAAAACTGTACGCAATACTCCAGGTGTGGTCTCACCAAGACCCTGTACAACTGCAGTAGAACCTCCCTGCTCCTATACTCAAATCGTTTTTGCTATGAAATGGGTTTCGGGCCAGAAACATGGCCTATTTCCTTCGCTCCTTAGATGCCGCTGCCACACCAGCTGAGTTTCTCCAGCACATTTTGTCCACCTTCCATTTTCCAGCATCTGCAGTTCCTTCTTAAACACTGAGGTTGCCACAGGGTGAGGAGGACTGACGGGCACTAGGACCCAGGGGAACCAACCCTGTTAATAGGACAGGGGTCGCTGCAGAGACAGACAGAGAGACACCAAGACGCTGCGCCGCGGCCTCCCGCTGCCAGGGGCGCTGCACGCGGAGGACCAGGGGGAGCTGCAACGTGGCCTCCCGACGCCAGGGGGCGCTGCAACCGGAGGACCAGAGGGCGTCCAGACCCGACAGCCTCGGCTCGGGGGAGGGGAGGAGGGGGCGGGGAGAGGACGAGGGGCCGACCGGCGGCGGCGGCGGCTTTTCCCACCTGAGCTTCCGGGGGCGCGGAGACGGGAGACGTCGACCCGACACGACGCAACTCCATGACCTTTGGCAGCGGGTCCCGCTTTCCCCCCCCACCCGACGTCACAAAGAACCCGGCCCCGCCCCCTCACTGACGGGCAGCGCCGGCGGCCAATGGCAGCGGGGCACGCTTCCCCCCCCCCCCCCCTCTGACGTCACAAATGACCAGGTCCCGCCTCACCCACACTGACGGGCAGCGCCGGCGACCAATGGCAACAGGTCCCGCACCCAACACCTCACAAACAATCAGGTCCCGCCCCTTCCTTGCGTCCGATCCATCCGACCCGCATCCCCGCTGATGAGCGCGTCCTATAGGTCGAGCCGTAGCCCCGCCCCACGGACTGACAGCGCCCACCGCCCATCCCGCCCTAGCGACGGTTGCCAGGGCGCGGTCGGCCCCGGCCCCCGCGGCTCCTACACCACGTGGGGGGGGGGGAGGGGAAACAATGAAAGCAGCTGCAGTTGCTGCAAACCTGAGATTAAACCTCAAGGGGGGGGGGGGGGGCAGGCTACAAAATGCTGGAGTAACTCAGCGGGACGGGCAGCGTCTCTGGGGAGAGGGAACGAATGGGCGACGTTTCGAGGTCGAGACCCTTCCTCAGACTGAGGGTCGCACGAGAGACGTAGATGGTGATGTGGAGTGAAAAGCTTCTACACAGAAACATAGACAATGGGCGCAAGAGTTGGCCATTCAGCCCTTCGAGCCAGCACCGCCATTCAATGTGATCACGGCCGATCATCCACAATCAGTACCCCGTTCCTGCCTTCTCCCCATATCCCCTGACTCTCTCTCGCTATCTTTAAGAGCCCTATCGAGCTCTCTCTTGAAAGAATTATCTCCAGAGAACCAGCCTCCACCGCCCCCTGAGGCAGAGAATTCCACAGACTCACAACTCTGAATGGGAGAAAAAGTGTTTCCTCGTCTCTGTTCTAAATGGCCGACCCCTTATTCTTAGTGGCGGCGCGGCTCTGGCTGCAGCGGCTCTCCGGCAGTCCTGTTTGTTTTGTGTTTTTTGGGTTGTTTATTTTCGTTTTGGTTAGTCTAGTTTTGGTTTTTAGTTTGTGTTTTTTGGTGGGGGGGGGGGGTTGAAACGGGGCTTGCTGTCTCTCCCTGCGGGGGAATGCGACTTTTTTGTCGTATTCCCCTTCTCTGCCTCCGTCTGCGCTGAGGCCTAATGGCGGAGCTGGCGACCTCGAGGCTCAGGAGGCAGAGCCCACCAGGACTCGCACTGAGCTCGCTCCCGTGAGGACGGCCTGGCTTGGGGCTGGAACAGGGCTTTCGTGATGGGCTGTGACGGCTGGCCCGAGGAAGGAACGGTGCTCCCGTCGGAGTGGCCGAGCTCGGGGAGGTACGGCGTTCCCAGCTCCAGGGAGGAGCGGCGCCCGGTCGGGGCGGCCCAGCCCGAGGGAGGAGCGGTGCCCGGTCGGGGCGGCCCAGCCCGATGGGAGAAGAAGCGGCGCCCGTTCGGGGCGGCCCAGCCGAGGAGGAGCGGTTGGCTTCCGGAGGGGCTGCCAGACCGGGGAGAAGCGGCGCCCGGTCGGGCGCCCCGCACGGGGAGGAGGAAAAAGGGGTGCGGAGCCAAGGGGGCGATTGCGGGAGGGAGGAGCGGCGCCCAGTCGGGGCGGCCTGGCGCGAGGGAGGAGCGGCGGCCTGGCGCGAGGGAGGAGCGGCGCCCAGTCGGGGCGGCCCAGCCCGAGGGAGGAGCGGCGCCCAGTCGGGGCGGCCTGGCGCGAGGGAGGAGCGGCGGCCTGGCGCGAGGCTGAGACGGTGGTAGTACTCACGTGAGGGCGATCCGGCTCGGGGCTGGAACGATGCTCCGGGGGCTGGGACGGCAGTTCTGGTGGCGGTGGCGTGAGACCGGGGGTTCGACCGCGGGCCAGCGGCTGCGTCAGCAGGTCTGGTGAGCGGCAGCTTCGACTACCCCGGGCCGCGGTGTTTGAGCCGCGAGGACAGGTTTTAACATCGCCCGGGGGGTATCGCCTCAGCGCAGAAGGAGAAGAGGAGGGAAGAGACTGCAGCCCTAAGACTTTTGCCTCCATCACAGTGAGGAGATGTTGGGTGGACTCACTGTGGTGGATGTTAATATGTGTTTATTGTTGTTTTTTATTGTATTGTATTATATGTATGACTGCTTAAATTTCGTTCAGACTTCGGTCTGGATGACAAATAAAAGGCTATTCTATTCTATATTCTATATTCTAAGTCATGTCCCATCTGGGGTTAAATGGGTTAGCTTGCTTGCAGTGTAGCTTGCTTGCAGTGTAGCTTGCTTGTAGTGTAGCTTGCTTGTAGTGTAGCTTTCTTGTAGTGTAGCTTGCTTGTAGTGTAGCTTGCTTGTAGTGTAGCTTGTTTGTAGTGTAGCTTGCTTGTAGTGTAGCTTGCTTGCAGTGTAGCATGCTTGCAGTGTAGCTTGCTTGCAGTGTAGCATGCTTGTAGTGTAGCTTGCTTGTAGTGTAGCATGCTTGTAGTGTAGCTTGCTTGTAGTGTAGCTTGCTTGTAGTGTAGCTTGCTTGTAGTGTAGCTTGCTTGTAGTGTAGCTTGCTTGTAGTGTAGCTTGCTTGTAGTGTAGCTTGTTTGTAGTGTAGCATGCTTGTAGTGTAGCTTGTTTGTAGTGTAGCATGCTTGCAGTGTGGCTTGCTTGCAGTGTAGCATGCTTGTAGTGTAGCTTGCTTGTAGTGTAGCATGCTTGTAGTGTAGCATGCTTGTAGTGTAGCTTGCTTGTAGTGTAGCTTGCTTGTAGTGTAGCTTGCTTGTAGTGTAGCTTGCTTGTAGTGTAGCTTGCTTGTAGTGTAGCTTGCTTGTAGTGTAGCATGCTTGTAGTGTAGCTTGCTTGTAGTGTAGCTTGCTTGCCGTGTAGCTGCTCCTGCTGGAGCCAACGATGGCAGCCACGGTGTACTGCTCCTTGCTGTTTTGTATGTGTTTGTTGGTTTGTGTCGTCTGTGAAAACCCTACAAAGATACTTTCATGAGAGATGTATTCATAAACATCGGACATACGGTACCTCCAAACACCGTTCCGGATTTCTCTCACTCGCTGGATTATTTGGACATACTCGTCGGCGGGGCTGTGGCTGCGTTCAAGGTCTTGAGATGGAGGAGGACCCGTGGGAAGCGCTCTGGAGCACTCACCCGACTCTGGCGACGAGGATCACGCACACCACTCCCGAGCATATTCCTGGCAAACGTACGTTCTCTCAAGAACAAAGTGGACGTACTGTAACTCCTGCATCGGACAAACAAGGACTTCTCTCGAGCTGCTGCCCTGTGTTTCACCGAGACCTGGCTTTGTATCATCACACTGTATCATCATATGTCAGCTTTTGTGAGGAAAGTTGCATTCCAACTAAGACCCGGACATGGTTCAACAGCAACAAGCCCTGGTTCACTGCAGAACTCAGACAGCTCCGGCGGTCTAAAGAGGAGGCCTACAGGAGCGGGGATGCAGACCTCTACAGGCAGGCCAAGTACAAGCTGAGAAGAGGAATCAGAGCTGCCAAGGAAAGGTACTCTGAGAAGCTGAGGAGCAAGTTCTCAGCTGGTGATTCTTCTTCAGTTTGGAAGGGCTTGCAAGAAATTACTGGCTATAAGAGGATAGTCCCCCGCTCTTGCACAATCGTCAGCTGACCAACCACCTGAATGAGTTTTACTACAGGTTTGAAAATCAGAAACGTAACCCTGGTACTCCCTCCCCCCCCCTCCCCAACTAACACAGCCAGACCCCAGTCTGCAAAGAATCGACCCTGCACCCACTCCTTCCCATTCACCACTTCACACCTACTTAAGGCAAGACTGCAGTATGAAAAGACTGGACCATTTCCCACCCCAACCAACACTTCACACCCACTCACAGCCTGACCTCAGTCTGTCACTGTATGTCATGTTGTTACTTGTGGGCGGAGCACCAAGGCAAATTCTTTGTATATGGATACTTGACCAATAAACTTATTTACTTACTTACTTAACCATTTGCTGATAAAAGAATACTTCCTTATTTTACTTCCGTTTCCGGATGCTAATCTACCCCTCTACATATTTGTGTTCTCCACAAAGTGACGGCCGCTGAGGATGAGGACACTGGCTCCCTGAGTGTTTGTCAGTCGATACTCGACCAGCGGACAGAACCCAGGTACGTAATTCCGTGTCTGTCGCTCGTTCCCATGAACAACCACCAGTTCAGCTGTGTTGCGACTTTGTGCAGAGTCTGATCACTGAAATACTTTGTGTATTAAGGTAACTGTAGATGCTGGTTCACACCAAAGATAGACACAAAGAGCTGGAGTAACAGCAAGACAAGCAGCATCTCTGGATAGAAGAAGGGTCTTGACCCGAAGTGTCACCCATTTCTTCTATCCAGAGTTTAGAGATATGGAAGGGTAAGGTGTGAAAACCCATTCCTTCTCTCCAGAGATGCTGCCTGTCCCGTTGAGTTAAGCCAGCATTTTGTGTCTAACTTCGGTTTAAACCAGCATCTGCAGTTCCATCCTACACATGATTACAATTGTTCCATTTACAGTGTACAGATAGGGGAATAGCGTTTAGTGCAAGGTAAAACCAGCAAAGTCTGATCAAGGATAGTCCGAGGGTCATCAAAAAGGTAGACAGTAGTTCAGCGCTGCTCTCTGGTTGTGGTTGGATGATTCAGTTGCCTGATAAAAGCTGGGAAGAAACTGTCCCCGAATCTGAGAATCAGAGAGAAGGAATGGGTGATGTTTTGGGTCGAGACCGTTCACCAGACTGAGAGTCAGGGGAGGGAGAGAGACACAGAGATAAGGAAGTGAAAGGTGTGAAAACAAGGCAAAGAGAATGAGGTTGGATGAAAATGTAGAATAGATCATTGTTAGCTAGGAGAAGGTGACAACGAAGCAAACAGAGATAAGATTTAATCAAGGGGACGGTCAGACTGGTCATAAAATAGGAAAGGGGAGGGATGGAGAGAGAGGGAAAGCAAGGCTACGAAGTTAGAGAAGTCGATAATCGTACCGATGTAAGCTGCCCAAGCGATATATGAGGTGCTGTTCCCCAATTTGCGTTGGGCCTGACTCTAACAGTGAAGGAGGCCCAGGACAGAAAGGTATTTCTGTGTCTCCCTCTCCCATGACTCTCAGTATATATTGTACTCAATATTGTGAGCAATTTTGGGCCCCATATCTGAGGAAGGATGTGCTGGCTCTGGAGAGGGTCCAGAGGAGGTTTACATGAATGATCCCAGGAATGAGTGGGTTAACATATGATGAGCGTTTGATAGCACTGGGCCTGTACTCGCTGGAGTTTAGAAGAATGAGGGGGGGACATACAGAATAGTGAAAGGCTTGGATAGAGTGAACGTGGAGAGGATGTTTCCACTAGTGGGAGAGTCTAGGACTAGAGATTACAGCCTCAGAATTAAAGGATGTTCTTTTAGGAAGGAGATGAGGAAGGACATCTTCAGTCAGAGGGTGGTGAATCTGTGGAATTCTTTGCCACAGTAGACTGTAGAGGCTAAGTCAGTGGATTATTTAAGGCAGAGACGGATAGATTCTTGATTTGTACTGGTGTCAGAGGTTATGGGGAGAAGGCAGGAGAATGGGGTTAGGAGATAGTGATAGATCGGCCATGATTGAATGGTGGAGCAGACTTGATGGGCCGAATGGCTTAATTCTGCTCCTATCACTTATGACCTTATACAGTACGACTTGCCTGGGTTTTGTGCAAACACTGAATTCTGGTACACATGGCAATTATACAATCATACCAATAGATGGGCTGAAAAAAGGGTTGGCATGGACATGGTGGGCCGAAGGACCTGTTGCGATCTTGGATGGAGCTGTTCCCAAAGCAAGCTGCGATGCATCCTGATACAATCTATCTTCTGTCTACACTATTACTAAAACTCTCATCTTGACCACTTCCCCTCGGTGTTGTTTTTAAATTTGCTCAAAAACGGTTCAGATGTCGCCCGTCCAGAAGCTGCCGAGAATAAAGCTAAAGCAGCAGAGTGTGGGCTGTTGACCCCACTCCCACATCCCCCTCCCCTGCACCCACCTTCCCTACACCCCCCCCTTCGCTACACATCCCCCCCCTTCCCTACACCCCCCCCTTCCCTACACCCCCCCTTCCCTAAACCCCCCCCATCCCCTACACCACCCCGTCCCCTACACCCCCCCGTCCCCTACACCCCCCCGTCCCCTACACCCCCCCGTCCCCAAACCCCCCGTCCCCTACACCCCCCGTCCCTACACCCCCCGTCCCCTACACCCCCCGTCCCCTACACCCCCCGTCCCCTACACCCCCCGTCCCCTACATCCCCCCGCCCCCTAAACCCCCCCGTCCCCTACATCCCCCCGTCCCCTACACCCCCCGTCCCCTACACCCCCCCGTCCCCTTCACCCCCCGTCCCCTACACCCCCCCGTCCCCTACACCCCCCGTCCCCTACACCCCCCGTCCCCTACACCCCCCGTCCCCTACACCCCCCCGTCCCTACACCCCCCCGTCCCCTACACCCCCCCGTCCCCTACACCCCCCGTCCCCTACACCCCCCCGTCCCCTACACCCCCCCGTCCCCAAAACCCCCCCGTCCCCTACATCCCCCCGTCCCCTACACACACCTCTCCCACACATCCCCCTCCCCACCCCGCCTTCCCCAACTCCCTCCCCCACACACACCCTTCCCCGCCCCCAAACACCCCCTTCCCCACACTCCCCCCCACACTCACCCCCCACACCCACCCCCCACACTCACCCCCCACACTCACCCCCCACATTCATCCCCCACCATCACCCCCCACACTCCCCCCCACACTCACCCCCCACACACGCCCTCCCCTACCCACACGACACCCCCTAGCCACGCAACCCCACAAACACCCTCCCCACACATCCCTTCCCCCTTCATTCCAATGACATGCAGGTTTGTAGGCTAATTGGCTTGGCAACATTGTAAATTGTCCCTAGTGTGTGTAGGATAGTGTTAGTGTGCGGGGGATCGCTGGTCAGCACAGACTCGATGGGTCGAAGGGCCTGTTTCCACGTTGTATCTCTAGACTAAACACAGAACTAGTGTGTGAACGGGTGATCGATGGTCGATGCGGGCACGGTGGGGTAAAGGTCCAGTTTCTGTGTTGTATCTCAAAAAGTAAACATAGAACTAGTGTGTGAAGTGGTCGGCATGGACTGGGTGGGTCGTGGGAGCCTGTTTCTGTGCTGTATCTCTAAACTAAACTAAGCTCTGAGCAATTTCTTGTGGTCTTGGGCAGAGCTGGTCCCAAACCAATGTGTAATGCAACCTAACAGTGTTCTTTCACAGTTCATGTGGAGAAGTTGGTGTGAGTCACTGGAGAAAAGCTGAACTTCCTTCATCTTTTGAGCACGATGAGACATCAGTTTGCTTTATTGACCACAGCTTCAATGTAGTTGGTGCAGCGTATGCTGTTGGTGATATTTACAGACATGTGATAGGAGCAGAATTAGGCCATTCAGCCCATCAAATCTACTCCGCCTTTTAATCATGGCTGATCCATCTCTCCCTACTAATCCCATTCTCCTGCCTTCTCCCCATAACCCCTGACAACCGTACGAATTCACAATCTATCTATCTCTGCCTTAACAATATCCACTGACTGGGCCGCCACAGCCTTCTGTGGCAAAAATTCCACAGATTCACCACCCTCTCACTAAAGAAATTCCTCCTCATCTCCTTCCTAGAAGAACGTTGAATTCATCGGCTGTGACCCCTCCCACTAGTGGAAAAGTCCTATCCACATCCACTCTATCCAAGCCTTTCACTATTCGGTAAGTTTCAATGCGGTCCTCCCTCATTCTTCTAAACTCCAGCTAGTACAGGCCCAGTGCCGACAAACGCTCATCATATGTAAACACACTCATTCCTGGGACCATTCCTGTAAACCTCCTCTGGACCCTCTCCAGAGCCAGCACATCCTTCATCAGATGCGGGGCTCAAATTCCTCACAATATTCCAAATGTGGCCTCACCAGCGCCTCATAGAGCCTCAGCATTGCATCCATGTTGCTTAATGTATATTGGTTGCTGGAGTTTTACTGCAATAACTTTCTCTTCCAGACCGGGAGATCGGGTAACTGACGGGATATCTGGGATCAGACAATGATCGGAAGATCGTTCTTCCTCCTCTCCCTTCTCCAAGGTACCATCAGCAGCAACTCAGAAGTGTTTACGGGGAGTGATGCACTGGGGGAGGGAGTGATGCACTGGGGGAGGGGCGGTGAGGAGGGAGTGATGCACTGGGGGAGGGGCGGTGAGGAGGGAGTGATGCACTGGGGGAGGGGCGGTGAGGAGGGAGTGATGCACTGGGGGAGGGGCGGTGAGGAGGGAGTGATGCACTGGGGGAGGGGCGGTGAGGAGGGAGTGATGCACTGGGGGAGGGGCGGTGAGGAGGGAGTGATGCACTGGGGGAGGGGCGGTGAGGAGGGAGTGATGCACTGGGGGAGGGGCGGTGGGGAGGGAGTGATGCACTGGGGGAGGGGCGGTGAGGAGGGAGACTCTACCACTACGCCACGATGCTGCTCTTCTCCGCTCTGTTCACACCAGGTCCACAGCGCAGGATAAACGGTGTGGAAAGTCCAGTGAACTGACAGGGTGTTCACTGCTAAAGATTGTTCCTTCTCTCCTCAGCCGTGGTGTCGGGAGAGTGGAGTGCGGACAATCCCGGAGCTGTGACAGCGCAGAATGGTTTGTGTGCACGGATTCCGTGTCGCTACAGATACCCGTCGAATCTGAACAATGATCCACGGACTGGAATCTGGTTTAACAGTGAGTCGCGCGACAACAAAGGTCCTGTAGCCTTCCACTCCGGGAATCACAGTCTAGCAGCAACAAAGTTTCAGCATCGGACCCGGCTGTCAGGAATCCTGAGAGACAACGACTGTTCCCTGGTTATAGACAACGTCACGCAGCAAGATGCAGGTCCTTATTTATTCAGAGTTGAATTCGATGGGGAAGATGTTTACAGCTTCCTCCCTGCAACACAGCTCAGTGTTACTGGTAAGTGCTCTGTATAATTCACTCATTCACTCAACAGTTTCTCCCAGCTGTTATCAGGCAACTGAACCATCCTACCACAACCAGAGAGCAGTGTTGAACTACTGTCGACATCACTGGTGACCCATCGGACTATCCTTGATTGGACTTTGCTGGCTTTACCTTGCACTAAACGTTATTCCCTTATCACGTATCCATACACTGCAAATGGCTCGATTGCAATCATGTATAGTCTTTCTGCTGAGGCAGATAGTAGTTCAGGACCGCTCCCTGGTTGTGGTAGGATGATTCAGTTGCCTGATAACAGCTGGGAAGAAACTGTCCCTGAATCTGGAGGTGTGCGTTTTCACACTTCTATACCTTGTAAAAACATCCTTGCTCGTGTGGGACTGGGATTTCGATGTGAACCGATGTATCCAGTGATATTTAACTAACAGTATTTGTTTCTCTGTGTGTTAGATTTCACGGATAAACCCACGATATTCGCTGCTGAATTGGTGGCAGGAAAGCCTGTGAACATGACCTGCTCCTTCAGCACCACGTGTGATGGAACGGCCCCCACCTTAACCTGGGTCACCCCCGCTGATGAACCACCGTCAGCCTCACACAGCGTAACTCAGCAGGGTGACACTCTGACATATACTTCTGTTCTGTCCCTGACCCCAGCGATCAAACATCACGGGCAAAACCTCACCTGCAGAGTCACATACCCAACTGTGTCATCGGAGCAGACCCTCACACTGACTGTGGAATGTAAGTACGGAGATCGTTTATTGTGCAGGAACATCAATAATCTATTAGCAGTGCTGGTATATAAGGTCATAGACGATAGGTGCAGAATTAGGCCATTCGGCCCATCAAGTCTACTCTGCCATTCAATCATGGCTGATCAATCTCTCTCTCCTAACCCCTTTCTTCTGCCTTCTCCCCATATCCTCTGACACCCGTACTAATCAAATCAACACCAAAAGCTGGAGAAACTCAGCAGGACAGGCTGCATCTCTGGAGAGAAGGAATGGGTGACGTTTCGGGTCGAGACCCTTCTTCAGACTGAAAGTCACGGGAAAGGGAAACGAGAGATATAGACGATGATGTGGAGAGATGTCGGACCTACCTGATCTCCTGGTTGCTAAACACATTAATTCTCCTTCCCATTCCCACACTGAACTTTCTGTCCTCGGACACCACCATTGTCAGAGTGAGGTTAAATGCAAATTGGAGGATCTGCATCTCATATTTAGCTTGGGCAGTTTACAGCCCAGTGGTATGTATATTGATTTCTCTAACTTCAGGTAGCCCCGGCATTCCCTCTCTCTCCATCCCTCCCCCACCCAAGTCTCATCAGCTTCTCGTTCTCACCCAACAAACAGCTAACAACGGCCTGTTTCCTTTATCATCGTTAACTTTTTGCATATCTTTCATTCTTTGTTCTATATGTCTCTACACCATCGTCTATATCTCTCATTTCCCTAAACATAGAACTAGTGTGTGAATGTGTGATCGATGGTTGGCGCAGACTCCGTGGGCTGAAGGGCCTATTTCCGCAGTGTATCTCTACAGTCTGAAGACTAAAGTCTTTTACAAGGATCACCGAAAGTGCCGTAAAACTGGTTGCTGAATGTTACCTGTTTGCAGACGCCCCCCAGAATCTCTCAATCACTTCCCCCGACAATGTGAACAATTCCTGGGTCAGTATAAAGGAAGGAAACTCTGCAGCGATCCTCTGCTCCCTCCAGAGTTTCCCAGCGTCTAACCTGATGTGGAGACATCGGTGTCACGTTGAACACAACTCGTTCCAGCAACGAGCTGTGGATGGACATAGACATATCCATAGAAAATAGGTGCAGGAGGAGGCCATTCGGCCCTTATAGAGCCAGCACCGCCATTCATTGTGATCATGGCTGATCGTCCCCAATCAATAACCCGTGCCTGCCTTCTCCCCATACCCCTTGATTCCACTAGCCCCTAGAGCTCTATCTAACTCTCTCTTAAATCCATCGAGTAACTTGGCCTCCACTGCCCTCTGTGGCAGGGAATTCCACAAATCCACAACTCTCTGGGTGAAAAAGTTTTTTCTCACCTCAGTCTTAAGTGGCTTCCCCTATATTCTAAGACTATGGCCCCTGGTTCTGGACTCGCCCAACATTGGGAACATTTTTTGTGCATCTACCTTGTACAGTCCTTTTAGAATTTTATATGTTTCTAACCCCCTCATCCTTCTAAACTCCAGTCAATACAAGCCTAGTCTTTTCAATTCCCTCAGCTGACAGGGAAGGATGCTGGGGTCTATCAGTGTGTGGCGGAGAATGAACATGGGACAGCAGAGAGGGATGTGACCCTCACTGTAGAATGTGTGTAGACACACACTGTCATGTCTATGTAAAGGCAGATGGTTTATTGGCCCATGAGAGATGCTGGGATTCACTAACACACACACTCGAACCTATCTCCTTTGGTCGTCGATTCACCTACTCTGGGCAAGAGACTCGGTGCATCTACCCGATCTATTCATCTCATGATTTTAAACACCTCTATAAGATCACTCCTCATCCTCCTGTGCTCCAAGGAAGAGGGTTCTAGCCTGCTCAACCTTTCCCTATAGCTCAGGCCCTCTAGTCCTGGCCACATCCTCATGAATCTTCTCTGCACCCTTTCCTGTTTGACAACATCTTTCCTATATTTCCTCTCTTCTCTTCTAAGATGAGGAAGATTAGATAAAATTATTTGAAGCATTGTGTGCAGCTCTGGTCACCCCATTACAGGAAGGATGTGGTCAGGGTGCAGAACGCTGCCTAGTTTAGAGAGTATTACCAATAAGGAGTTTTAAGGGGGGCACACAGTGGTTCAACGGTAGAGTTGCTGCCTCACAGCACCAGAGAGCCAGGTTCAATCCTCACTACGGGTGCTTGTCGGTACGGAGTTTGCAAGTTCATCCCATAACCTATGTGGGTTTTCTTCGGGTGCTCCGGTTTCCTCCCACACTCCAAAGATATACAGGTGTGCAGGTTAATTGGCTTGGTATATTTGTAAATTGTCCCTAGTGTGTGCAGGATAGTATATGTGTGGGGATCGCTGGCCGGCGTGGACACGGTGGGCCGAAGGGCCTGTTTCCGTGCTGTATCTCTAAACTAAACTAAAGAAGAGGTTGGATAGACTTTCTCTGGAGTTCATGTTCACAAGTGATGGGAGCACAATAAGGCCATTCGGCCCATCAAGTCTACTCTGCCATTCGATCATGGCTGATCTATTTCTCCCTCCCCTGCCCCATTCCCCTGCCTTCTCCCCATAGCCTCTGACACCCGTACTAATCAAGAATCTATCTATCTCTGCCTTAAATATATCCACTGACTTGGCCTCCACTGCCGTCTGTGGCAAAGAATTCCACAGATTCACCACCCAGTTGAAAGGCTGAGGGGAGACCTGATAGAAATATATAAAACTATGAGTTGCATTGAGAAGGTAGACAGTCAGAATCTTTTTTCACATGGTGCAAATGTCAAGGTTGAGAGGGCAGAGCTTTAAGGTGAGAGGGGAAATTGTAAAGGAGATGTGCGGGGCAACTTTTACAATACGATACGACACGATGGAACTTTATTTATCCCAGGAGAATACTAAATACACGAAATACACAAACACAAAATACTTGAAATATGAAACTAAAGTGACGAGTGGAAAGGCTTGGGGGCTGTGCAAAGATTACGTGGGAGGGGGGTGGTGGGGAGGCGAGTCAGTCTCAGTCTACACTACGACAGAAGGGGGAGGAGTTGTACAGTTTGATAGCCACAGGGAAGAAGGATCTCCTGTGGCGTTCTGTGCTGCATCTTGGTGGAACCAGTCTGTTGCTGAAGGTGCTCCTCAGGTTGACCAATGTGTCACAGAGGGGGTGAGCTGTATTGTCCAGGATGCTCCACAGTTTGAGGAGCATCCTCCCCTCCAAGACCAACCTCCCGTGAATCCAACTCCGCCCCAGGATGGAGCCGGCCTTCCTGATGAGCTTGTTGATCCCATTGGCGTCCGCAGCCTTCGCCCTGTTGCCCCGGCACACGGCAGCGAAGAAGATGGCACTGGCCACCACCGATTAGTAGAACATCTGCAGCTTCTTGCTGCTGATGTTGAAGGAGCGGAGCCTTCTCAGAATCCTCTGCCCATTCTTGTACAGGGCCTCAGAGTTCTTGGATCAGTCCTGTTTAATGAAGATATAACACTAAATGCTGGAGCAGACTAAAATGCTGGAGAAACTCCGTGGGTGAGGTAGCATCTATGGAGCGAATGAAATGGGCAACGTGTCGGGTCGAGGCCCTTCAGACTGATGTGAGGGTGGAGGGGGGGAGGGGGCGGGAAGAAGAAATGAAGAGGCAGAGACAGTGGGCTGAGGGAGAGCTGGGAAGGAGAGGAGAAACCCGGGACTACCTGAAATTAGAGAAGTCAATGTTCATACCGCTGGGGTGTAAACTGCCCAAGCGAAATATGAGGTGCTGCTCCTCCAATTTACGGTGGGCCTCACTCTGGCCATGGAGGAAGCCCAGGACAGAAAGGTCGGATTCGGAATGTGAGGAAGAGTTGAAGTGCTGAGCCACTGGGAGATCAGGTTGGTTATTGCAATGCCTGAGTAACTCAGCGGGACAGGCAGCATCTCTGGAGGGAAGGAATAGGTGACGTTTTGGGGCAAGACCCTTCTTCAGACTGGTGGTTTTTGTATAAGGTACTTGTACTCCCTGGTAAACTGTTTAACCATGGAGAGCATCTGCAACACGCTGCCAAGGGCAGTGATGGAGGCAGATAGGACAGTTCCTTCTCTCCAGAGATGCTGCCTGTCCACTGAGTTTACTCCAGCATTTTGCGTTTGATCTGGAAACATAGACAAATAGGTGCAGGAGTAGGCCATTCGGCCCTTCAAGCCAGCACCACCATTGAATATGATCTTGGCTGATCTACTAAAATCAGTACCCCCGAGTCCTGCTTTTTCCCCATATCCCTTGATTCCTTTAGCCCTAAGTGCTAAATCTAACTCTCTCTTGAAAAAGATCCAGTGAATTGGACTCCACTGCCTTCTGTGGCACAGAATCGCACAGATTCACAACTCTCTCGTGTCTTGTTCCTCCCTCTCCAGATGCGCCAGAGATTTCCCGGGATTCGGGATGCACTCACACACCTGAGAGTGTCACCTGTGTGTGTGCGGCCAGGTGCAACCCACCCGGAGAGCTCACCTGGCGCCTCCCCCTCGCCAACCTCAGCGGAAATCAAACCCACGGACGTCTCCACATCTGGCAGGTGGCAAGCGGGCATCTGGTGAATGGCTCCCTCACTCTGAGAGGGGGTGCGGGAGGGGAGTACGTGACAGCCGTGTGCTCAGTCAGAAACCGGCACGGGGAAGCCATGCTCACGCTGTATCTGTCGATGGAAGGTGAGGACATTTATGGGCGAGGGAAGTCAGAGAGCCAGAGGGTCATACTGTAATGGCCATTTCTAACTTTTACAATGTCCAACTTTCCATTGCCATTACTACACAGGTAAGTAGGAGTGATCTTACACAGACCAAAAAAGAACAGATCTTCCAGTCATTCTTTATTGAAGTAGTTGTACAAACAAAGATATGAACATACCAGGTTCCCTTTATTCTCATACAAGTTGTAACTTCCTGTCCTCCAGATCTATGTGAACTGTGTACCCTCCACCTCCTGTAGCTGGTCTGAATCACTCCCTGTCCACTAAGCCCATGTGTTACACCCCTCCATTCATCAAATGACCGCCACCAAGTGTCCAAAATAATAGCGCTAGAAATATCTAGACAAACTAATATAATATGCCAACAGTAGCTGGCCGAAACATAAATGACTCCTACACATACCGTGTGGAAACAGGCCCTTCGGCCCAACTTGCCCACACCAACCAACATGTCGCACCTACACCAGTCCCACCTGCCTGCATTTGGCCCATACCCCTGCAAACCTGACCTCATCGTGTTCCTGTCTAATTCTCCAGTGATGGCAACATTCTCATTACACAACACCCTTAGTGTTGTGTAATGAACCGGATTTCATAAGGGAACTCGAGGTAAAGGAGCCATTAGGAGGTGGTGACCACAATATGTTTTAATCTACAATTTGAGAGGGAGAAGGGAAAATCAGAAATGTCAGTATTACAGTTGAACAAAGGGGACTATGGAGCCATGAGGGAGGAGCTGGCCAAAGTTGACTGGAAAGATACCCTGGCAGGGATGACAGTGGAACAACAATGGCAGGTATTTCTGGGAATAATACAGAAGTTGCAGGATCAGTTAATTCCAAAGAGGGAGAATGATTCCAAGGGGAGTAAGGGGCGACCGTGGCTGACAAGGGAAGTCAGGGACAGTATAAAAATAAAAGAGAAGATGTATAACATTGCAAAGATGAGTGGGAAGCCAGAGGATTGGGTAACTTTTAAAGAGCAACAGAAGATAACTAAAAAGGTAATGCAGGGAGAAAAGATGAGGTACGAAGGTAAGCTAGCCAAGAATATAAAGGAGGATAGTAAAAGCTTCTTTAGGTATGTGAAGAGGAAAAAATTAGTTCAGACTGAAGTTGGAATCTTGAAGACGACAACAGGTGAATTTATTATGGGGAACAAGGAAATGGCAGACGAGTTGAAAAGGTATTTTGACAATATACAATAGACAATAGGTGCAGAGTAGGCCATTTGGGCCTTCGAGCCACCACCGCCATTCAATTTGATCATGGCTGATCATCCACATTCAGTAACCCGTTCCTGCCTTCTCACCATATCCCTAGTCTCCGCTATCTTTAAGAGCTCTATCTAACTCTCTCTTGAAAGCATCCGATCCGTCTTCACTAAGGAAGACACAAACAATTTCCCTGATGGCCAGAGGAGTGGCCAGAGGATCTAGGGTGATGGAGGAACTGAAGGAAATTCACATTAGGCAGGAAATTGTGTTGTGTAGACTGATGGGACTGAAGCTGATAAATCCCCAGGGTCTGATGACCTGCATCCCAGGGTACTTAAGGAAGTGGCTCAGGAAATTCTGGACGCATTGGTGATCATTTTCCAATGTTCTATAGATTCAGGATCAGTTCCTGTGGATTGGAAGGTAGCTAATGTTTTCCCACTTTTTAAGCAAGGTTAGAGAGAGAAAACAAGGAATTATAGACCAGTTAGCGTGACATAGGTGGTGGGGAAGGTGCTGGAGTCAATTATAAAAGATGAAATAGCGGCACATTTGGATAGCAGTAACAGGATCAGTCGGAGTCACATTGATTTATGAAGGGGAAATCATGCTTGACTAATCTTCTGGAATTTTTTGAGGATGTAACTGGGAAAATGGACAAGGGAGAGCCAGTGGATGTAGTGTACCTAGACTTTCAATAAGTACTAGACTAAGTGGGACCCATTGGGTCCCAAGCACCACGGGGAGTGTGTGTTGGGGAGGGGTGGGAGAGAAAGTGTGTATGTGGGCTGGAGGGGTTTCCGAGGGGAGAGGAGGGATGTGGGGGAGGAGGGGGGTGTTGTGTGGGTGGGGTGTGGGAGGGAGGGAGGATGTGGGAGGGGGAGGGAGTGGTTTGGGGAGGGTTGTGTGTGGGCAGGGGGTGTTGTGGAGGAGGGGTTTTCAGGTGGGGGAGGGTGTGTGTGGGGTGGGGGTTGTGTGGGGGGGAGGGAGTTTGTGTGTGTGTGGGGAGAGGCGGGGGTTGTGGGAGGAGGGGGGATTGTGTGGGGGAGGAGGGGGGTTGTGTGGGGGAGGGGGGGGGGGGTTGTGGGGGAGAGGGGTGTGTGGCTGGGGGTGTGTAGGCTCGGATTGTGGTGTGTGGGCTGGGGGTGTGGTGTGGGGGGTGTGTGTGGGAGGTAAGGTGTGGGAGGGTTGTGGGGGTGGTGAGGGGTGTGTGGGGGGTATGGGTGGGCAGGGGGTGTTTTGGGGAGAGGAGTGTGGGCAGGGGGTGTGGGAGGGAGGGGTATGGTGGGGTGTTAGGGTGTGGGGGGAGGGGTGTGGGCAGGGGGGGGGGCTGGGAAGAGAGAGCTAAGAGAAAAGACGGGGGAAGAGCCATGGGGAAGTGTGCGGTATTACGGGGGAGGGGGGGGGCAGGAGCCAGCGAGGAGGACCAGAGGGGAAGGGGTTGGGGGTGCGATGGGGACTCACAGCGGGCGCTGGTCGCTTTGCTGGTCGTTCTCCTCCGCAAGGCTTGCGGACTCAATCAACGCGGCTTGAGGGCTCAGCCCCGCCACCGGGGCTTTATTCTCCTCGCCCCACCCGATGATTAACAGCAGGTGCCAGAAGGGGCGTAACCTTCATGGTGACTGACAGGCGAGAAGACCAATCTGCTGATCTTCATTACCTTCATAAACCTTCATAACTTTTGTAATCGGAACAAAATTTGGTGCGCTTGGAGCAGAGGAGGACGGTGAGTTAGGTGGCGATATATCCTAGCGATCTTGGGTACCATTTTTGCGCAAATTTAAAAACAACGCAAACCGGAAGATGACAAGATGAGAGTTTTAGTAATAGTGTTGATAGATTTGATAAGGTCCCACATTGGAGATTAGTGGGCAAAATTAGAGCACATGGTATTGGGGGTAGGGTACTGACATGGATATAAAATTGGTTGGCAGACAGGAAACAAAGAGTAGGGATAAACGGGTCCCTTTCAGAATGGCAGGCAGTGACTAGTGGGGTAGCGCAAGGATCGGTGCTGGGAACGCAGCTATTTACAATATATATCAGTGATTTAGATGAAGGGATTCAAAGCAACTTCAGCAAATATGCAGATGACACAAAGCTGGGTGGCAGTGTGAACTTTGAGGAGGATGCTATGAGGAGGTTGGGTGAGTGGGCGGATGCATGGCAGATGCAGTTTAATGTGGATAAATGTGAGGTTATCCTCTTTGGTGGCAAAAACAGGAAGGCAGATTATTATCTGAATGGCGTCAAGTTGCGAAAAGGGGAAGTACAAAGAGATCTTGTTCATCAGCCACTGAAAGTAAGCATGTAGGTACAACAAGCAGCGAAGAACGCCAATGGCATGCTGGCCTTCATTAGATGAGTTGAATATAGGAGCAAAGATGTCCTTCTGCAGATTTACAGGGCCCTGGTGAGACCACACCTGGAGTACTGTGTGCAGTTTTGGTCTCCAAATTTGAGGAAAGACATTCTTGCTATTGAGGGAGTGCAGCGTAGGTTCACGAGGTTAATTCCCGGGATGGCGGGACTGTCATATGTCGACAGAATGAAGCGGCTGGGCTTGTATACACTGGAATTCAGAAGGATGAGAAGGGAACTTATTGAAACATATAAGATTATGAAGGGATTGGACACGCTAGAGTAAGGAAACATGTTCCTGTTGCGGGAGTCCAGACCAAGGGGCCACAGTTTAAGAATAAGGGGTAGGCCATTTAAAACGGAAATGAGGAAAAACCTTTTTACCCAGAGAATTGTGAATCTATGGAATTCTCTGCCTCAGAAAGCAGTGGAGGCCAATTCTCTGGATGCTTTCAAGAGAGAGTTAGATAGAGCTCTTAGAGATAGCGGAGTCAAGGGATATGGTGAGAAGACAGGAACGAGGTACTGAATGTGGATGATCAGCCATGATCACATTGAATGGCGGTGCTGGCTCGAAGGGCCGAATGGCCTACTCCTGTACCTATTGTCTATTGTCATGAATCTTCTCTGCACTCTTTCCAGCTTCCTTCCTAGAGCAGTGTGACTAAAACTGGACGCAATACCTCAAATGCGGTCTCACCAACGTCTTGCACAACAACTAGAAACTAACATCTGCGGCAGGCAAGATATCATTGAGTCATAGTCACATGACATGAAAACAGGCCCATATCCCTCTAAACATCCTCTCACAGAGTTATAGTGATACATTGTGGAAACAGGCCCTTCGGCCCAACTTGCCCTCACCAGCCAAGATGCCCCAGCTACACTAGTCCCACCTGCCTGTGCTTGGTCCATATCCCTGAAAAAAAAAACAGTCCTATCCATGCACCTGTATAACTGTTTTGTAAATGTTGGGATAGTCTTTGCCTCAACGACCTCCTCTGGCAGTAGATTCCATACACCGACCACCCACTGAATGAAAAAGTTACCCCTTAGATTCCTATTAAATCTTTTCCCCCTCACCTTAAACCTATGTTTTCTGGTGTTCGATTCCCCTACTCTGGGCAAGAGACTCTGTGCATTACCCGATCTAATCCTCACATGATTTTATACACTACTATAAGACTACGTTACAGTTTAGTTTATTGTCATGTGTGTACCGAGCTACAGTGAAAAGCTTTTGTTGTGTGCTAACCAGTCAGTGTACAGACCATACATGATTACAATCAAGCTGTTTACAGTGTTTAGATACATGATAAGGGAACTGGTGTGAAAACGCACATCTCCAGATTCAGGGACAGTTTCTTCCCAGCTGTTATCAGGCAACTGAACCATTCTACCACAATTAGGGAGCAGTCCTGAACTACTATCTACCTCATTGCTGACCCTCGGACTATCTTTGATCGGACTTTGCTGGCTTTATCTTGCACTAAACGTTATTCCCTTTATCCTGTATCTGTACACTGTGGACAGCTCGATTGTAATCATGTGTTGCCTTTCCGCTGACTGGATAGCACGACACAAAAGCTTTTCACTGTACCTCGTTACACGTGACAATAAATTAAACTGTAAAAACTGAAAACACACCTCTGGTTGTTCTTACAGATAAAAGCTTCACTAATTGGATGGCAGTTTGGCTCACAGCAGGGATAATACTGATGGCTGTGCTAGCTGGATTCATCATCTACAAGTATATACTGCGGTAAGCTTAAATAAATCCACATTTTTACTTCCAAATCCATCTCTTTGTCATCTGCTTATGACTGCTTCTGCCAGGCTAACTCCTGTTCACAGACACAAAGTGCTGGAGTAACTCGGCAAGTCAGGCAGCATCTCTGGAGAACATGGATAGGTACAAAGTGCTGGAGTAACTCAGCGGGTCAGGCAGCATCTCTGGAGAACACAGATAGGTACAAAGTGCTGGAGTAACTCAGCAGGTCAGGCAGCATCTCTGGGGATTCAGGAATAGGTGACATTTCGGGTCGGGACCTTCTTCAGACTGAAAGGTTGAGAAAGTCAGAACAAATCAGAGCCAGCGACAGATGACCTTTGGACTGTTGTGAGCCATTTTGGGCCCCATATCTGAGGGAGGATGTGCTGGCTCTGGAGAGGGTCCAAAGGAGGTTTACGAGAATGATTAACATATGATGAGTGTTTGACACTCACTGGGCCTGTACTAGCTGGAGTTTAGAAGGATGAGGTGTGAACCTCATTGAAATTTAATGAATAGTGAATGGCCTGGATAGAGTGGATGTGTAGAGGATATTTCCACTGGTGGGAGAGTGAGTTTAGGGCCAGAGGCCACAGCCTTAGAATTAAAGGACTACTTTCAGGAAGAGGAGGAGGAGTTTCTTCAGTCCTAGGGTGGTGAATCTGTGGAATTCTTTGCCACAGAAGGCTGTGGAGGCCAAGCCAATCGAAATGTTTAAGGCAAAGATAGATAGGTTATTGATCAGTACGGGTGTCAGGGTTATTGGGATAAGGCAGGAGAATGGGATGAGGAGGAAGAGTTAGATCTGCCATGATTGAATGGCGGAGTAGACTTGATGGGCCGAATGACTTAATTCTGCTCCTATCATTAATGACCTCATGACTTCACGACCAACGTCTAATACAACTGCAACTTTGTACTTGGACTTTGCTGATGTGCTGTAAACTTGGTGTGATCTTCTGTTGCTGCAGGAGGGAAGATGCTTCAGGAAACCAAGACACCAATGTGATCTACTGCCCACACTCTGCCACCAATCAGGTAGTGGAACTTTGCATTTAATCTCAACTACAGATGATACAAACGTGGGCACAAAAAGCTGGAGTAACTCAGTGGAACAGGCAGAATCTCTGGAGAGAAGGAACAGGTGATGTTTCGGTCGAGACTCGAGGGGCCTGAGCTACAGGGAGAGGTTGAGGAGGCTGGGACTCTATTCCTTGGAGCGCAGGGGGATGAGGGGTGATCTTATAGAGGTGTATAAAATCATGAGAGGAATAGATCGGGTAGATGCACAGTGTCTCTTGCCCAGAGTAGGGGAATCGAGGACCAGAGGACATAGGTTTCAAGGTGAAGTGGAAAAAAATCTGAGGGGTATCTTTTTCACACAAAGGGTGGTGCGTGTATGGAACGAGCTGCTGGAGGAGGTAGTTGAGGCTGGGACTATCCCAAATTTTAAGAAACAGTTAGAAAGGTACATGGACAGGACAAGTTTGGAGGGATATGGACCAAGCCCAGGCAGGTGGGACTAGTGTAGCTGGGACATGTTGGCCGGTGTGGGCAAGTTGGGCAGAAGGGCCTGTTTCCACAATGTATGACTCTATATAGATGATGATGTAGAGAGAGATAAAGAACAATGAATGAAAGATAGATGTAAACAAAGTAGCGATGATAAAGGAAACAGGCCACTGTTAGCGGTTTGTTGGGTGAAAACGAGAAGCTGGTGCGACTTGGGTGGGGGAGGGATGGAGAGAGAGGGAACACAGGGCTACCTCAAGTGAGGGAAATCAATGTTCATATCACTGGGCTGTAAGCTGCCCAAGCGGAATATGTGATGCTGGTCCTCCAATTTGTGTTTAGCCTCACTCTGTCAATGGAGGCGACCGAGGACAGAAAGGTCAGTGTGGGAAGGGGAATTAAAGTATTTAGCAACCGGGGGTATGAATATTGATTTATCTAACCTCATGGGTGTGTGTGAGAGAGGGTGTGAGTGTGAGAGAAAGTTTGAGAGAGAGGGAGACGGGGCGAGAGGGGGAGAGAGAGAGTGTGAAACTGCGAGTTTGAGAGACACAGTGCCTGAGTGTGAGAGAGTGAGAGAAAGAGGAGAGGGAGAGAGAGAAAGTGAGAGAGAGGGAGTGGGGGAGAGCGGGAGAGAGAGAGAGGGAGAGGGTGTGAGAGGAGAACATAAACAACATGGCTGAACCTGGGTCTGTGGGAGTACAGGAGTTGTGAACCTTCTCGCTGATGGTATTAAATGCCGGGCCACACTGCTCTGTGCTAAACCCACAACTGCCCGTCTGCTTCCCTTTCCTTCCAGAGCGCGGGGAGTGGAGAGAACGGGCCGGCCCCAGTGGAGCTGAAAGGAGGAGGGGAATCGGGAGAGGGGGAAGAGCAAGCGGTCGTGTACGCCAACCTGCGGGAGGTGCTGAGCAGCGGAGACACCGGGCACAGTGACGAGGGGGTGGAATACGCAGAGCTCTGGTTCCAGTCCAAGCAGGGGAAGGGGTAGGTGGGAGGATGGAGGGAGGGGCGGTGTGGAGGGAGGGGGGGGGCGGTGAGGAGGGAGAGGCGATGGGGAGAGAGCGCTGCACCAGCCTTAACTACCTTGGGTTTCATAGATTAATTAACCCTCTGTAGATGAAATAGTGGGATAACATAGAACTAGTGTGTGAACGGATGATCGATGGTCGGTGCGGACTCGGTGGCTGAAGGGCCTGTTTCCCCGCTGTATCTCTTTAAAAAAGCCTTTGTTTCTTTAGAACACAGACTGTTCCGCGGGTAACTATTAACATTGACAATAATTGCTTCTATCAAATGATAGTCTGTTAAACACAGTCTTTACCTGCAGTTACAAAATCCACTCGTAGCTATTAAATGAAGACCTTTATATTTTGAGAATCCTGTGGGATTGTTGCTAATGCTATTCTGAAGCTCTTGCTCTTGTAGCACCATGTTCTATAACAAGTTTCATAGCAAGCAGCTCTCTGTGTGGCATTGGTGAGTAATAATAATAATGAAATGCAGACGCTGGAAATCTGACAAAGGGCGGCACGGTGGAGCAGCGGTAGAGTTGCTGCCTCACAGCGCCAGAGACCCGGGTTCGATCCTGACTACAGGTGCTGTCTGTACGGAGTTTGTACGTTCTCCCCGTGACCTACATGGATTTTCTCCGGGATCTTCGGTTTCCTCCCACACCCCAAAGATGGGCTGGTTTGTCGGTTAATTGGCTTGCTGTAAATGTAAATTGTCCCTGCTTACCCACCACACCACCTCCAGGTCCCTCAGACCGGCAGACATGGGGTTACTGAACATCCCGCGGTCTAGGCATAAGCTCAGGGGCGACCGTGCCTTTGCGGTTGCAGCTCCTAGACTGTGGAACAGCATCCCTCTTCCCATCAGAACTGCCCCCTCCATCGACTCTTTTAAGTCGAGACTTAAAACTCATCTTTACTCTCAAGCCTTTCTTGACATCCTCTGAGGGAGGGCTATATGTATGTATTTATGTATGTACTTAATCTATGCACCACTGTTGTATAACGTTAGTACCTCCACCAATGTAAAGCACTTTGGTCAACGAGAGTTGTTTTTTAAATGTGCTATAGAAATAAAAGTGACTTGACTTGACTTGACTTGGTGTGTGTAGTGTGCGGGGATCGCTGGTCGGCGCTGACTCGATGGGCCGAAGGTCCTGTTTCCGCGCTGTGTCTCTAAACTACACTAAACTAAAACTAATCAGTCATGGTCATCTAATAGTGGAGCAGGTGCAAGATTAATCCTGATACTATTTTTATATCATTACATGTTTTCTGCAGAGGATTTGGATTTGTTGCATTTGTAAACAAAGAGATAAAAATGCTGAACCATTACAGTCACATGTCTCAGAATTATGTTTTAAACATCTCTTTTATTTGATTTTTGGTCTCCTAATTTGAGGAAGGACATTCTTACTATTGAGGGAGTGCAGCGTAGGTTCACCAGGTTAATTCCCGTGATGGCGGGACTGACTTATGATGAAAGAATGGATCGACTGGGCTTGTATTCACTGGAATTTAGAAGGATGAGAAGGGATCTTATAGAAACATATAAATCCTAAAGGGATTGGACAGGCTAGATGCAGGAAAATGTTCCCGATATTAGGGGGAGTCCAGAACCAGGGGCCACACAGTTTAAGAATATGGGGTCGGCCTTTTAGGACTGAGATGAGGAAAATCGTTTTCACCCAGAGAGTTGTGAATCTGGGAATACTCTGCCACAGAAGGCAGTGGACGCCAATTCACTGGATGTTTTCAAGAGTTAGATTTAGCTCTTTGGGCTAACGGAATTGAGGGATATGGGGAGAAAGCAGGAACGGGGTACTGATTTTGGATGGTCAGCCATGATCATATTGAATGTCGGTGCTGGCTCGAAGGGCCGAATGGCCTACTCCTGCACGTATTTTCTATGTTTCCTTGCTGTGTCTCTAAACTAAACTAAACCCTTCCTATTACATTCCTGTCTGAATATCTTGTAAAAGTCACGATTGTGTCCTTTCTAAAGATTCCTTTTTTTTAAATTTCAAAATATACTTTATTTGAGAAATAAATATATCCAATAGATGATCATTACAAGACTCCATCCAACATTCTCGGAGGCTATACATACATTCAATAATGTTTACACACATTTATCCCCCACCCTTGCCACTCATGTGGCCCACTGGCGTGGAATCCCTTCCCTTATTTTTGAGGGGCGTCTCCACCACACCCTGCCCCCCATGTCCAGCAGCGGAAGGACCCAAGACTGTGGTCCTCCCCCACTGAGCCTTTTTTTAATATCAGACTGATTCCTGGGATGGCAGGACTTTCATATGAAGAAAGACTGGATAGACTCGGCTTGTACTCGCTAGCATTTAGAAGATTGAGGGGGGATCTTATAGAAGCGTACAAAATTCTTAAGGGGTTGGACAGGCTGGATGCAGGAAGATTGTTCCCGATGTTGGGGAAGTCCAGAACAAGGGGTCACAGTTTAAGGATAAAGGGGAAAACCTTTAGGACTGAGATGAGAAAAACATTTTTTTTCATACACAGAGAGTGGTGAATCTGTGGAATTCTCTGCCACAGAAGGTAGTTGAGGCCACAGTTCATTGGCTATATTTAAGAGGGAGTTAGATGTGGCCCTTGTGGCTAAAGGGATCAGGGGGTATGGAGAGAAGGCAGGTACAGGATACTGAGTTGGATGATCAGCCATGATCATATTGAATGGCGGTGCAGGCTCGAAGGGCCGAATGGCCTCTACTCCTGCACCTATTGTCTATGTTTCTATCACTGGAAGTCACTTGCCCAAATGTGGCTAACAGGGAATTGAAGACAATTGGTGAATTGTGTTGGAGCTGTGAGCTGGTGTCGGTCAAATACAGGCTCAGTGTTGCTGCATCTCCACACTCCTTTGTGAGTTTGATCAACATGGGCCCCAGATATTCCTTTACATTGGTTCTCTCAGTCTGTGTTAAATTTAGAAGCAACACACAATCTGCGTCCGTTACACTTACGTGACACTCTTGCCCAGTGAAGTGATCCGTGCTCATTACCATGAGGCTAACTCCCTCCACACTCTCTTCAATCGCCTGCTCCAGTCGGTCCCGGTAGAATCTCGTCAACTGTAAGAGCTGGTGATCATCGCAGTTTGACATGAAAGCAGAGATTGCCGAGTTTATATCTGTGAACACAGGAGGGGAAGGAAAACATCATCTGAGAAATCTTTCACCACTGGCCCTCACTTCACACTTCCATGGGTGCATTGTGAGACCACACCTGGAGTATTGTGTGCAGTTTTGGCCTGTTGGCCTTCATAACAAGAGGAGTTGAGTACAGGAGCAAAGAGGTCCTTCTGTAGTTGTACAGGGCCCTGGTGAGACCACATCTGGAGTATAGTGTGCAGTTTTGGCCTGTTGGCCTTCATAACATGAGGATTTCAGTATCGGAGTAAAGAGGTTCTTCTGCAGTTGCACAGGGCTCTGGTGAGACCACATCTGGAGTATTGTGTACATTTTTGGTCTCCTAATTTGAGGAAGGACATCCTTGTGATTGAGGCAGTGCAGCGTAGGTTCACCAGATTAATCCCTGGGATGGCGGGACTGTCATATGAGGAAAGATTGAAAAGACTAGGCTTGTATTCACTGCCGTTTAGAAGGATGAGGGGAAGATTTAAAGAAACATATAAAATTATAAAAGGACTGGACAAGCTAGATGCTGGAAAAATGTTCCCAATGTTGGGCGAGTCCAGAACCAGGGGCCACACACAGTCTTAGAATAAAGGGGAGGTCATTTAAGACTGAGGTGAGAAAAAACATTTTCACCCAGAGAGTTGTGAATCTGTGGAATTCCCTGCAACAGAGGGCAGTGGAGGCCAAATCACTGGATGGATTTAAGAGAGAGTTAGATAGAGCTCTAGGGGATAGTGGAGTCAAGGGATATGGGGAGAAGGCAGGAATTGGGTACTGATTGGGAATGATCAGCCATGATCACAGTGAATGGCGGTGCTGGCTTGAAGGGCCGAATGGCCAACTCCTGCACCTATTGTCTATTGTCAAACTTCCATGAGTGTATGAGAAAAAGATGCAGTTTTAACATCACGTATTGGCAGTGAACGGTCCCCGCTCCCACACCATTCATCACACCTGAACATGTTCTCTAGCTGGGCCACAGGGAATAGACAATAGGTGCAGGAGTAGGCCATTCAGCCCTTCGAACAATGGGGTGAACCTACGCTGGGCTCCCTCAATCACAAGGATGTCCTTCCTCAAATCTTTTTCTCATGCACTCATGGAAGTTTGACAATAGACAATAGGTGCAGGAGTAGGCCATTCGGCCCTTCGAGCCAGCACCGCCATTCAATGTGATCACGGCTGATCATCCCCAATCAGTACCCTGAAGGTAGCGGGGAGATGAGTGTGTGGCCAGGATTGTCACTTTTGCAGCAACTCAGATCATTTGTTTCCAAAAAGAGGGCTGATTTATCATCCTGCATCCGCCCACCTGTGACTGTGATGTCCCTGTAGATGTCAACTCTCGGGGCTCACCCCCTTCCCTATTCCCACTTCAGTGTGAACCTCATTTCTTGCATCAGGTGTACACCCACTGTCAGGGCATCATATATAAGTCACAGAAGGATCACAAACCTTTTTGTTCCTTTGCTGTACAGGCCACTGAATCACCGCCCCAGTCACCAGCTTCAGCCATGTTGTAGACAGGCGATCACAAACTCTGTAGCCCTGGAATAATCAATATTAATAGACCCATCAGGTGACAATTGAATGTGAAGGAAGACATTGCCTTGTGAACCAAAACAAAGCTTTACAGTGTAGCGGAGATGTGGAAAACATCCCATACAAACAATAGACAATAGGTGCACGAGTAGGCCATTCGGTCCTTCGAGCCTGCACCGCCATTCAATATGATCATATTTGGTCTCCTAATCTGAGGAAAGACATTCTTGCCATAGAGGGAGTACAGAGAAGGTTCACCAGACTGATTCCTGGGATGTCAGGACTTTCATATGAAGAAAGACAGGATAGACTCGGCTTGTACTCGCTAGAATTTAGAAGATTGAGGGAGGATCTTATAGAAACGTACAAAATTCTTAAGGGGTTGGACAGGCTAGATGCAGGAAGATTGTTCCCAATGTTGGGGAAGTCCAGAACAAGGGGCCACACACAGTTTAAGGATAAGGGGGAAGTTTTTTAGGACCGAGATGAGGAAAAAAAAATTCCCACACAGAGAGTGGTGAATCTGTGGAATTCTCTGCCACAGAAGGTAGTTGAGGCCACAGTTCATTGGCTATCTTTAAGAGGGAATTCTGGGGAATAAAATTGATTTGCTTGATTTTTTTTTGCTGGTGTTTAAATAACTGTGTGTGTGCGTGCGTGTGTGTGTGTGTGCGTGTGTGTGTGTGCGTGCGTTTGTGCGTGCGTGCGTGTGTGAGTGTGTGTGCGTGCGTGTGTGTGTGTATGTGTGTGTGTGTGTGTGTGCGTGTGTATATATGTGTGTGTGCGTTTGTGTGCGTGTGTGTGTGTGTGTGCGTGTGTGTGTGTGTGTGTGCGTGCGTGTGTGTGTGTGTGTGTGTGTGTGTGTGTGTATATGTGTGTGTGTGTGTGCGTGTGTGTGTGTGTGTGTCTGCGTGCGTGTGTGTGTGTGTGCGTGCGTGTGTACGAGCGTGTGTGCAAGAGTGTGTGTGTCTGACCTTCTCTTCGTTTGAGTTGATCTCTGGGAGTTTCGCCCCCCTGACTTCACACGCCCGTTTTGCGTTGTCATATGTTATTTTCTTGGCCGAGATGAAGTAACACTTATCTTTGAACAAGTTCCACCCTGGAGCGCAGACATTCTCTACTGGTTAATAAAGAGTTTATCAGTTAGTCTCAAAGACACATCACTCACACAAAGTGCTGGAGTAACTCAGTGGGACAGGCAGCATCTCTGGGGAGAAGGAATGGGTGATGTTCTGGGTCGAGACCCTTCTTCAGATTTCCCTCGGGCTCGCTGTCGCTCCCTCTCCGGGCGCCCCTAAACTAAACGAGCGGCGAGCGCGCGCGCGCGCGCGCGCGAGCGCGCGCGCGCGCGCGCGCGCGAGCGGCGAACACAAACACACACGAGGCCGCCCCCCCGCCCGCGCGCGCACAGGCACCCGCGCGCGCGCGCGCGCCCGCGCGGGCCCACACACACACACACGCGGAACAGGCACCCTCCACCACCCGCGCGCGCGCTCTCACACACACACACACTATCCCTCTCTCACTCACCCTCTCCCCCCCTCTCTCTCTCTCTCACACACACACATACTATCCCTCTCTCACATTCACCCTCTCTCCCTCTCTCTCTCACATTCACCCTCTCTCCCTCACACACTCTCTCCCTCTCTCTCTTTCTCTCTCTCACACTCCCTCTCACATTCACCCTCTCTCTCACCCGCTCTCTCTCTCACACACACTCTCCCTCTCTCTCACATTCACCCCCTCTCTCTCTCTCTCCCTCTCCCCTCTTTCTCCCTCCAAAACTAAATTAAAGTCTCTTGCCCAGAGTAGGGGAATCGAGGACCAGAGGACATGGGTTTAAGGTAAGAGGGGGGGGAAAGATTGAATATGGATAGGACAGGTTTGGAGGGATATGGGCCAAACGTAGGCAGGTGGGACTAGTGTAGATGGGGCATGTTGGTCGGGGTGGGACTAGTGTAGATGGGGCATGTTGGCCGGGGTGGGATTAGTGTAGATGGGGCATGTTGGCCGGGGTGGGACTAGTGTAGATGGGGCATGTTGGCCAAGGTGGGACTAGTGTAGATGGGGCATGTTGGCCGGGGTGGGACTAGTGTAGATGGGGCATGTTGGTCGTGGTGGGACTAGTGTAGATGGGGCATGTTGGTCGGGGTGGGACTAGTGTAGATGGGGCATGTTGGTCGGGGTGGGACTAGTGTAGTTGGGGCACGTTGGCCGGTGTGGGCAAGTTGGGATCTGTCAGTATATTAGAGAGCTACTCACCTTTCACTCTCTGGAGATAGCTCTGGACATCTCTACAGAGCTGGATATTGGTTCCGTTAAGGTTCTGGATTTCGCTCTTCAGATGGCTAACCTCCTGGAGGGATTCGGAGTGGAGGGAGCGATAGGCAGAGAGATTCGCCATCGAGACGGAAAGATTCCCAGCGCAACTTTGGCCCGAGAGATTCAGCCTCGAGTTCTCGTACACGCAGATGTCTAGCGTGGAGTTCAGGGCCAGATATCGCTCGTCAGATCGCCGGAGGCTGTCGTTCAACTCCAGAAATCCTGCGCTCAGTTCAGCAAAGCTTCTTTCAGCTTGGCCGAGATCTCACCGTAGCCGAGACACTGAAGGAGAGAGAAAGTTCACAGAGTTCGCTGACGTTCTAATTTTAAAAGGCGAGGCAAACAATTGGGCAGCAGCCACCTGACAACCAAAATTCATTTTGTGAACACAAACTTTTGAAAAAGGCGAGGCAAGCAAGCAATTCCCGATGTTGGGGGAGTCCAGAACCAGGGGCCACACACACACAGTTTAAGAATAAGGGGTCGGCCATTTAGAACGGAGACGAGGAAACACTTTTCCACCCAGAGAATTCTCTGCCTCAGAGGGCGGTGGAGGCCGGTTCTCTGGAAGCTTTCAAGAGAGAGCTAGATAGGGCTCTTAAAGATAGTGGAGTCAGGGGATATGGGGAGAAGGCAGGAACGGGGTACTGATTGGGGATGATCAGCCATGATCACAGTGAATGGCG
Organism: Amblyraja radiata; assembly: GCF_010909765.2. Classification (NCBI taxonomy): domain Eukaryota; kingdom Metazoa; phylum Chordata; class Chondrichthyes; order Rajiformes; family Rajidae; genus Amblyraja; species Amblyraja radiata. Next base: position 7,256,156 of record NC_045998.1, on the reverse strand, counting down.
GTGCTGGCTCGAAGGGCCGAATGGCCTCTACTCCTGCACCTATTTTCCATGTTTCTATGTAAGCCTCCATTCCTTTCCCGTCCATATACCGATCCAATTTATTTTTAAATGATAAAATCGAACCTGCCGGCCTCCACCACTTCCACTGGAAGCTCATTCCACACACAGCTACCACTCTCTGAGTAAAGAAGTTCCCCCGCATGTTACCCCTAAACTTTTGTCCCTATTGATAGGGGACGATCAGCCATGATCGCAATGAATGGGCGGTGCTGGCTTCAATAGGCCGAATGGCCTCCTCCTGCGCCTATTGTCTCTGTTTCATAGCAAAAGGATTTGAGTATAGGAGCAGGGAGGTTCTATTGCAGTTGTACAGGGTCTTGGTGAGACCACACCTGGGGTATTGTGTACAGTTTTGGTCTCCTAATCTGAGGAAAGACATTCTTGCCATAGAGGGAGTACAGAGAAGGTTCACCAAACTGATTCCTGGGATGGCAGGAATTTCATATGAAGAAAGACTGGATAGACTCGGCTTGTACTCGCTAGAATTTAGAAGATTGAGGGGGGATCTTATAGAAACTTACAAAATTCTTAAGGGGTTGGACAGGCTAGATGCAGGAAGATTGTTCCCGATGTTGGGGAAGTCCAGAACAAGGGGCCACACACAGTTTAAGGATAAGGGTGAATGAAGTCTTTTAGGACCGAGATGAGAAAAACATTTTTTTTCTCTGCCACAGAAGGTAGTTGAGGCCAGTTCATTGGCTATATTTAAGATGGAGTTCGATGTGGCCCTTGTGGCTAATGGGATCAGGGGGTATGGAGAGAAGGCAGGTACAGGATACTGAGTTGGATGATCAACCATGATCATATTGAATGGCAGTGCAGGCTCGAAGGGCCGAATGGCCTCTACTCCTGCACCTATTTTCTATGTTTCTAGGTTTTTATGCTGCTGCACCCGCTGAGTTTCTCCAGCATTTTTGTGTACTTCCCCACAGCCATCAGGCTATTAAACCTGGCTCGGACAAAACTCTGAACATTAATAACCCATTATCTGTTATTTTGCACTTTATTTATTCATGTGTTTTGTTGTCAATGTTCTATGTTCTGTGTGCTGAAGCAAAGCAAGAATTTCATTGTCCTATCAGGGACACATGACAATAAACTTGAACTACTTGAACTAGAACAAGTTGTCCAACAACTTAAGGCTGTGCACGCCAGACGTCGTATATGTATGTCGTTTGTTTCTTTATACTATTCTTAGAACAAATGTAAAGCACTTTGGCCATCGAGAGTTGTTTTTTAAATGTGCGAAAGAAATAAATGTGACTTGACTTGAGGGGGAATGACGGGCACTAGGACCCAGCGCAGTCAAACCCAGGGGAACCAACCCTGTCAAACGCTATAAGATCTTTGGTCAATAGGACAGGGGTCGCTGCAGAGACACCAAGACGCTGCGCCGCGGCCTCCCAGGGGGCGCTGCTGCTGGAGGACCAGAGGGCGCCCACTCCCGACAGTCTCGCCTCGGCTTCGGGGGGAGCGTGGGGGCGGGGAAAGGACGAGGGGCCGAGCGGCGGCGACCCCCAGGTCCTGCCCCCCCTGCTGTCGGGCAGCGCCGGCGGCCAATGACAGCGGGTCCCGCATCCCCCACGACGTCACAAAGAACCAGGACCCTCCCCCTCCCACTGACGGGCAGCGCCAGCGGCCCAGACGTCACAAACGACTAGATCCCGACCCCTCCCTCCCCCCCATTGACGGGCAGCGCCGGCGGCCAATGATATTGGGTCTCGCATCCCCCCCCTCCCCCACCCACGGCCCCAGACGTCACAAACAACTAGGTCCCGCCCCCTCCCTCCCCCACACTGACGGGCAGCGCCGGCGGCCAATGGCATTGGGTTCCGCATCCGCCAGGGGGTTCCGCATCCCGCCCCGACGTCACAAACCACCAGATCCCGTCCCCTCCCTCCCCCACACTGACGGGCAGCGCCAGCGGCCAATGGGAGCCGGGCCCGCATCCCCCCCCCCCGCCCCATACGTCACAAACCACCAGATCCCGCCCCCTCCCTCCCCCACACTTACGGGCAGCGCCAGCGGCCAATGGGAACGGGTGCCGCATCCAACACGTCACAAAGAACCAGGTCCCGCCCCCTCCTTTCGTCCGATCAATCAGACCCGCGTCCCCGCCCCCTCCCCCCCTAACATAACATACCATTGGCTTTCTTCACTACCTGCTGCACCTGCATGCCTACTTTCAATGACTGGTGTACCATGACACCCAGGTCTCGTTGCATCTCCCCTTTTCCTAATCGGCCACCATTCAGATAATAGTCTACTTTCCTGTTTTTGCCACCAAAGTGGATAACCTCACATTTATCCACATTATACTGCATCTGCCATGCATTTGCCCACTCACCCAGCCTATCCAAGTCACCTTGCAGCCTCCAAGCATCCTCCTCACAGCTAACACTGCCCCCCACTTCGTGTCATCCGCAAACTTGGAGATGTTGCATTCAATTCCCTCGTCCAGATCATTAATATATATTGTAAATAGCTGGGGTCCCAGCACTGAGCTTTGCGGTACCCCACTAGTCACTGCCTGCCATTCTGAAAAGCCCCCGTATATTCCTACTCTTTGCTTCCTGTCTGCCAGCCAGTTCTCTATCCATATCAATACTGAACCCCCAATACCGTGTGCTTTAAGTTTGTATACTCATCTCTTATGTGGGACCTTGTCGAAAGCCTTCTGAAAGTCCAGATATAACATATCCACTGGTTCTCCCTTATCCACTCTGCTAGTTACATCCTCGAAAAATTCTATAAGATTCGTCAGACATGATTTACCTTTCATAAATCCATGCTGACTTTGTCCAATGAATTCACCACTTTCCAAATGTGCTGCTATCCCATCTTTAATAACTAACTCCAGAATTTTCCCCACCATCGATGTTAGACTAACTGGTCTGTAATTCCCAATTTTCTCTCCCTCCCTTTTTAAAAAGTGGGATTACACTAGCTACCCTCCAGTCCTCAGGAACTACTCCAGAATCTAAAGAGTTTTGAAAAATTATCACTAATGCATCCATTATTTCTGGGGCTACTTCCTTAAGTATTCTGGGATGCAACTTATCTGACCCTGGGGATTTATCGGCCTTTAATCCATTCAATTTACCTAACACCACTTCCCGGCTAACCTGGATTTCACTCAGTTCCTCCATCTCATTTAACACCCTTGCTATTTCCGGCAGATTATTTATGTCTTCCTTAGTGAAGACAGAAACAAAGTAGTTATTCAATTGATCTGCCATGTCCTCGTTCCCCATGATCAATTCGCCTGTTTCTGACTGCAAGGGACCTACATTTGTTTTAACTAATCTTTTCCTCTCCACATATCTATAAAAACGTTTGCAGTCAGTTTTTATGTCCCACACCCCTGATTGACACCACTGTGTTCCCTCAGCCCCTCCCTCCTCTGTAGCCCTGCTCCCTCCATCCCTTCACTCCCTCCCTCCTCTCTAGCCCTTCACTCCCTCCATCCTCTCTATCCCTGCACCCTCCATCCCTTCACTCCCTCCCTCCTCTAGCCCTTCACTCCCTCCATCCCTTCATTCCCTCCCTCCTTTCACTCCCTCCCTCCTCTCTAGCCATTCACTCCCTTCATCCATTCACTCCCTCCCTCCCTCCTCACTAGCCCTTCACTCCCTCCCTCCTCTCTAGCCCTGCTACCTCCCTCCCTTCACTCCTTCCCTCCCTCCTCTCTATCCCTGCCCCCTCCATCCCTCCCTCCCTCCTCTCTAGCCCTGCTCCCTGCACCCCTTCACTCCATCCCTCCCTCCGCTCTAGCCCTTCTCCCTCCATCCCTTCACTCCATCCCTCCCTCCTCTCTAGCCCTTCAATCCCTCCCTTCACTCCCTCCCTCCTTCCTCTCTAGCCCTGCTCCCTCCATCCCTTCACTCCCTCCCTCCTCTCTAGCCCTGTTCCCTCCATCCCTTCACTCCCTCCCTCCTCTCTATCCCTGTTCCCTCCATCCCTTCACTCCCTCCCTTCTCTCTAGCCCACCTGACTTGTTCCATCCATCCCCCTCATTCTAACCCTCATAGAAACATAGAAAATAGGTGCAGGAGTAGGCCATTTGGCCCTTCGAGCCTGCACCACCACGACCACTCCCACCTCTCCTTTCCCACTTTCTCCACCCCTCCACACCAAGCAGTCTGAAGAAGGGTCCTGACCTAGAATGTTGCCTCTCCATAGGTGCAACTTATTCCAGGAGATTGGTTCTTTTTTTGTAAACCAGCATCTGCTGTTCCATGTATCTAGACTAGACGTGCATTCCATCCTACACTTGCGCTCTGTCCGCCAAGGCCTGGTGGATCTCCCGGTTGCCAACCATTTTAACTCCCCTTCCCACTCCCACACTGGTCTTTCTGTCCTGGGCCTCCTCCATTGGCAGAGTGAGGTGACACGCAAACTGGAGGAACAGCACCTCATAGCCTACAGCCCAATGACATGAACATTAAATTCTCCAAATTAGAAACATAGAAAATAGGTGCAGGAGTAGGCCATTCGGCTCTTCAAGCCTGCACCACCATTCAATATGATCATGGCTGATCATCCAACTCAGTATCCTGTACCTGCCTTCTCTCCATACCCCGTGATCCCTTTAACCACAAGGGCCACATCTAACTCCCTCTTAAATATAGCCAATGAACTGTGGCCTCAACTACCTTCTGTGGCAGAGAATTCCACAGATTCACCACTCTCTGTGTGAAAAAAAATGTTTTTCTCATCTCGATCCTAAAGGATTTCCCCTCTATTCTCAAACTGTGACCCCTTGTCCTGGACTTCCCCGACATCGGGAACAATCTTCCTGCATCTAGCCTGTCCAACCCCTTAAGAATTTTGTAAGTTTCTATAAGATCCCCCCTCAATCTTCTAAATGCTAGCGAGTACAAGCCGAGTCGATCCAGTCTTTCTTCATATGAAAGTCCTGCCATCCCAGGAATTAGTCTGGTGAACCTTCTCTGTACCCCATCTATGGCAAGAATGTCTTTCCTCAGATTAGGAGACCAAAACTGTACACAATACTCCAGGTGTGGTCTCACCAAGGCCCTGTACAACTGCAGTAGAACCTCTCTGCTTCTATTCTCAAATACAAGCCGATTCTCTCCAGTCTTTCTTCATGTGAAAGTCCTGCCATCCCAGGGATCAGTCTCGGTCCTAAAAGACTTCCCCCTTATCCTTAAACTGTGTGACCCCTTGTTTGTGCGTTAGTAATGTACTGTTTGCCAGCTTGTTGACCCTCTGTGTTCCCCTCCTGCAGGGTTTAGGAGCCGTTGCTGTGGACGGAGAGACGGGGACGTGAGCGACCATTGAGGGCGGCCAGGGTGCCGGTGAGACCCCCCCCCCCCCTCTCTGCTCGGTGTGCGGGCTGAGCTTTGAGGGGCTGAGTCGGTGGAGGACCACATGTCGGGGCGCAAGAGGGAGAAGTGTTATGAGTGCGACGTGTGTGGCAAGGCCTGGGAGTGCCCGAGCCTGCTGGAGACCCACCGGCGGGTGCACACGGGCGAACGCCCCTTCGACTGCCCAGGCTGCGACAAGAGCTTCATGTCGGCACGGGACCTGAAGAGACACCGGCGGGTGCACACGGGCGAGAGGCCCTACGGCTGCTCCACCTGCGGCAAACGCTTTGCCCAGCGGTCAGGGCTACGGAGGCACGGGCGGGTGCACACGGGAGAACGCCCCTTCACCTGCTCCGACTGCGGCAAGGGCTACAAGACGTCCACGCACCTGCAGGAGCACCGGCGCACCCACACCGGGGAGCGGCCCTACACCTGCGGTGACTGCGGCAAGGGCTTCACCCGCACGGACAGCCTGCTGGAGCACCAGCACACCCACACCGGCGAGCGCCCCTTCACCTGCGCCCAGTGCGGCAAGGGCTTCATCCGCTCCAGTATCCTGCTGAAGCACCAGCGCACCCACACCGGCGAGCGCCCCCACACCTGCGTCCAGTGCGGCAAGGGCTTTGCCCGCTCCACAAGCCTGCGGGAGCACCAGAGCACCCACACCGGCGAGCGCCCCTTCACCTGCGCCCAGTGCGGCAACGGATTCACCCGCTCCTCCAGGCTGCTGGAGCACCAGCGCACCCACACCGGCGAGCGCCCCTTCACCTGCGCCCAGTGCGGCAAGGGCTTCGCCCGCTCCTCCAGGCTGCTGTCCCACCAGCGGGTGCACGCCGGCGACAGTCCCGTCCCCAGCCCGGTGTTTGCCATGGACTCCCACGCCCTGTCCCACCAGCACGTGCACACCAGCGGCCAGCCCTACGACTGCCCGTACTGTGGTGAGTCGTTTGACAACTCGCGGGGGTTGCAGCAGCACCAGCGGTCCCACGCCGGCGAGCCGATGCTCCCACTGCGGCAAGGGTTTCAAGAGCACACGGGGGCTGCGGGAGCACCGGCTGATACACACCGGAGAGAGACTCTTTGAGTGCGCTGAGTGTGGCAAGGGTTTCACCCGCATGTCCAGCCTGTGGCAGCACCGGCGTACCCACAGTGATGAGCGTCCCTTCCCCTGCCCGTCCCGTGGTAAGGGCTTCAGCCGCCTTGACCACCTGCGAGTCCACACCGGCCAACGCCCCTTCATTTATTAAGGTCCCATATAGGTACCTGTCAAACTTTCTTAAGAATGGTTTCGGCCCGAAACGTTGCCTATTTCCTTCGCTCCATAGCTGCTGCTGCACCCGCTGAGTTTCTCCAGCATTTTTGTGTACCTTCGATTTTCCAGCATCTGCAGTTCCTTCTTAAACACTTAATAACTTTCTTAAACATTAGGATAGTCTCGGCCTCGACGACCTCCCCCGGCATCTTGTTCCATTCACCCACCACCCTCCGTGTTGAAAAGTTACCCCTCAGATTCCTATTAAATCTTTTCCCCTTCACCTTGAACCCATGTCCTCTGGTCCTCGATTCTCCTACTCTGGGCAAGAGATTCTGTGCAACTAACTAAGTTGTGTTCCATGCAAGATTCCAGCATCTGCAGTTTCTTGTGTCTCCCTCACCTATATCCACCTATCACTTCTGAAGAAGGGTCTCAATCTGAAACATCACCCATTCCTTCTCTCCAGAGATGCTGCCTGTCCCGCTGAGTTACTCCAGCATTTTGTATCCACTTATCACTTACATGGATACATAGATACATAGAAAATAGGTGCAGGAGTAGGCCATTCGGCCCTTCGAGCCTGCACCGCCATTCAATATGATCATGGCTGACCATCCAACTCAGTATCCCGTACCTGCCTTCTCTCCATACCCCCTGATCCCTTTAGCCACAAGGGCCACATCTAACTCCCTCTTAAATATAGCCAATGAACTGGCCTCAACTACCTTCTGTGGCAGAGAGTTCCAGAGATTCACCACTCTCTGTGTGAAAAATGTTTTTCTCATCTCGGTCTTAAAGGATTTCCCCTCTATCCTTAAGCTGTGACCCTTGTCCTGGACTTCCCCAACATCGGGAACAATCTTCCTGCATCTAGCCTGTCCAACCCCTTAAGAATTTTGTAAGTTTCTATAAGATCCCCCCTCAATCTCCTAAATTCTAGCGAGTACAAGCCGAGTCTATCCAGTCTTTCTTCATATGAAAGTCACGACATCCCAGGAATCAGTCTGGTGAACCTTCTCTGCACTCCTTCTATGGCAAGAATGTCGTTCCCCAGATTTTGAGACCCAAACTGTACGCAATACTCCAGGTGTGGTCTCACCAAGACCCTGTACAACTGCAGTAAAATCTCCCTGCTCCTATACTCAAATCCTTTTGCTATGAATGCTCACATACCATTCACTTGCCAGGCTTTGTCCAGCCCCCATCTCTCTTTTCCAGCTTCCTTCCCCCACCCTCTCCAATCAGTCTGAAGAAGGGTCCTGACTCGAAACGTCGTCTGTCCATTCCCTCTAAAGCAGTGGAGGGATTCAGTGGGTCAGGCGGCAACTGTAGAGGGAAGGGAATCTAAGGCGACCACTCCCACCTCTCCTTTCCCACCCCTCCACACCAAGCAGTCTGAAGAAGGGTCCTGACCTAGAATGTTGCCTGTCCATGCTCTCCAGAGGTGCAACTTATTCCAGGAGATTGGGTCTTTTTTTGTAAACCAGCATCTGCTGTTCCATGTATCTAGACTAGACGTGCATTCCATCCTACACTTGCACTCTGTCCGCCAAGGCCTGCTGGATCTCCCGGTTGCCAACCATTTTAACTCCCCTTCCCACTCCCACACTGATCTTTCGGTCCTGGGCCTCCTCCATTGGCAGAGTGAGGTGACACGCAAACTGGAGGAACAGCACCTCATAGCCTACAGCCCAATGACATGAACATTGAATTCTCCAAATTAGAAACATAGAAAATAGGTGCAGGAGTAGGCCATTCGGCTCTTCAAGCCTGCACCACCATTCAATATGATCATGGCTGATCATCCAACTCAGTATCCTGTACCTGCCTTCTCTCCATACCCCGTGATCCCTTTAGCCACAAGGGCCACATCTAACTCCCTCTTAAATATAGCCAATGAACTGTGGCCTCAACTACCTTCTGTGGCAGAGAATTCCACAGATTCACCACTCTCTGTGTGAAAAAAAATGTTTTTCTCATCTCGGTCCTAAAGGATTTCCCTTCTATCCTCAAACTGTGACCCCTTGTCCTGGACTTCCCCAACATCGGGAACAATCTTCCTGCATCCAGCCTGTCCAACCCCTTAAAATTTTTGTAAGTTTCTATAAGATCCCCCCTCAATCTTCTAAATGCTAGCGAGTACAAGCCGAGTCGATCCAGTCTTTCTTCATATGAAAGTCCTGCCATCCCAGGAATCAGTCTGGTGAACCTTCTCTGTACCTCCTCTATGGCAAGAATGTCTTTCCTCAGATTAGGAGACCAAAACTGTACACAATACTCCAGGTGTGGTCTCACCAATACCCTGTACAACTGCAGTGGAACCTCCCTGCTCCTATACTCAAATCTTGCTCCTATACTCAAAACTCAAAGTTTTAATCCACAATTTGAGAGGGAGAAGGGTAAATCGGAGGTGTCAGTGTTTACAGTTGAATAAAGGGGACTATGGAGCCATGAGGGAGGAGCTGGCCAGAGTTGACAGGAAAGATACCCTAGCAGGGATGACAACAATGGCAGGTATTTCTTGGAATAACACAGAAGGTGCAGGATCAGTTCATTCCTAAGAGGAAGAAAGATTCCAAGTGGAATAAGGGGCGACCGTGGCTGACAAGGGAAATCTGGGAGAGTATAAAAATAAAAGAGAAGTACAACATAGCAATGATGAGCGGGAAAAGCCAGAGGATTGGGTAACTTTTAAAGAGCAACAGAAAATAACTAAAAATGCCATACGGGGAGAAAAGATGAGGTACGAAGGTAAGCAGATGATCTTGTGGTCTATAGTCCATCTAGCGCTGGTCTCCAGCAACTCCTTACAGCATCTCCCCCCCTTGTCTGCCTTCCGCAAAGACCGCTCCCTCCGTGTGAGGTTATCCACTTTGGTGGCAAAAACAGGAAAGTAGACTATTACCTAAATGATGGCCGATTAGGAAAAGGGGAGATGCAACGAGACCTGGGTGTCATGGTACACCAGTCATTGAAAGTAGGTATGCAGGTGCAGCAGGCAGTGAAGAAAGCGAATGGTATGTTAGAATTCATAGCAAAAGGATTTGATTATAGGAGCAGGGAGGTTCTACTGCAGTTGTACAGGGTCTTGGTGAGACCACACCTGGAGTATTGCGTACAGTTTTGGTCTCCTAATCTGAGGAAAGACATTCTTGCCATAGAGGGAGTACAGAGAAGGTTGACCAGACTGATTCCTGGGATGTCAGGACTTTCATATGAAGAAAGACTAGATAGACTTGGCTTGTACACGCTAGAATTTAGAAGATTGAGGGGGGATCTTATAGAAACTTACAAAATTCTTAAGGGGTTGGACAGGCTAGATGCAGGAAGATTGTTCCCGATGTTGGGGAAGTCCAGAACAAGGGGTCACAGTTTAAGGATAAGGGGGAAATCTTTTAGGACCGAGATGAGAAAAACATTTTTCACACAGAGAGTGGTGAATCTCTGGAATTCTCTGCCACAGAAGTTAGTTGAGGCCAGTTCATTGGCTATATTTAAACTGTGAAACAGCCAAACTCTCTGACCTGGGTGTTACTGCTAACACATGCAGATGGATCAAGGACTTTTTAACAGACCGCCCACAGACTGTCAGGATGGGGTCCAATCACTCCCCAGTCCTGACGCTCAGCACAGGAGCGCCACAAGTTTGTGTGCTGAGTCCCATCTTATATACAATATACACCTATATACATCTCCCAGGACCTCAAATGGCAAATGAACACCGTCACTCTCGTGAAGAAGTCACAGCAGCTGCTGTATTTCCTGAGGTCTCTGCGGCGAGCAAACGTTTCACAGCCGCTGCTGCTGTCCTTCTACCGGTGTGCCGTGGAAAGTATCCTCTCCTATGGCATCCTGGTGTGGTTTGCTAGCTGCACTGTGGCTGAGAGGAGGGCGCTGCAGAGAGTTATTAAAACTGCACAGAGCATCACAAACGCTCAACTGCCCTCCCTGGATGACATAAACAGGGCCCGATGCTTGCGCCGGGCCACAAACATCAAACAGGACACATCACACCCTGCCAATCACCTTTTCACTCTGCTACCCTCTGGGAGGCGATTCAGGTCTCTGAAGGCTGGCACCGGTAGACTAAAAATAGTTTCTACCCATGTGCGTAAAAGAACTTAATTCTAACAGAGAACACTGGGGAAGCACAATATAATTCGGGGTGCAAGATAATGCGCAATATTCTTTTAAAATATTTTTAATACCTATTTATTATTTTTTTTACTGATATGTGTATATGTGAGTCAATGGCTGTGTTTGTTCTTTTTAAACCGAAGAAGATGCAATGGAATTTCGTTGCACAGTATTGTGCAATGACAATAAACGTATTCTATTCTATTCTATTCTAAGAGGGAGTTAGATGTGGCCCTTCTGGCTAAAGGGATCAGGGGGTATGGAGAGAAGGCAGGTATGGGATACTGAGTTGGATGATCAGCCATGATCATATTGAATGGCGGTGCAGGCTCGAAGGGCCGAATGGCCTACTCCTGCACCTAATTTCTATGTTTCTAACTCCCTTGTCAATTCTTCCCTTCCCTCCCGCACCACCCCCTTCCCCGGGCACTTTCCCTCGCAACCTCAAGAGATGCTACACTTGTCGCTTCACCTCCCCCCTCCACTCCATTCAAGGACCCAAGCAGTCGTTCCAGGTGCGACAGAGGTTCACCTGCACCTCCTCCAACCTCATCCATTGCATCCGCTGCTCTTGATGTCAGCTGATCTACATCGGTGAGACCAAGCGGAGGCTTGGCGATCGTTTCGCCGAACACCTCCGCTCGGTCCGCACTAACCAACCTGACCTCCCGGTGGCTCAGCACTTCAACTCCCCCTCCCATTCCCAATCTGACCTCTCTGTCCTGGGCCTCCTCCATGGCCAGAGCGAGCACCACCGGAAACTGGAGGAGCAGCACCTCATGTTCTACTTGGGCAGTCAGCACCCTAGCGGCATAAACATTGAATTCTCCAATATCCGGTAGCCCTATGTTGTCTCCTCCCCTTCTCCGCTCTCCCTCAGCCCTCGGGTTCCTCCTCTTCCTTTTTCCTTTCTTCTACCCGCCCCCCACCCCCCTACAAGGAGGGAGGGGAGAAGACTCAAGGAGGGAGAACAAGGAGGGAAGAGACAAGGTCTTTAAGACTTTTGCCTTCCATCACAGTGAGGAGGTGGATTCACTATGGTGAATGTTAAATCTGTGTTTATTGTGTGTTTTGTTATTTTATTCCATGTTATAACTGCAAGGCACGAAATTTCCGCTTGGGCAGTCTGCACCCCAGCGGCATAAACATTGAATTCTCCAATTTCCGGTAGCCCTTCCCGACAATAAAGGATACTTGACATGACATCATTCTGAAGAAGGGTTAGAAACATAGAGAATAGGTGCAGGAGTAGAGGCCATTCAGCCCTTCGAGCCTGCACCGCCATTCAATATGATCATGGCTGATCATCCAACTCAATATCCCGTACCTGCCTTCTCTCCATACCCCCTGATCCGTTTAGCCACAAGGCCACATCTAACTCCCTCCTAAATATAGCCAATGAACTGGCCTCAACTAACTTCTGTGGCAGAGAATTCCAGAGATTCACCACTCTCTGTGTGAAAAATGTTTTTCTCATCTCGGTCTTAAAAGATTTCCCCCTTATCCTTAAACTGTGACCCCTTGTTCTGGACTTCCCCAACATCGGGAACAATCTTCCTGCATCTAGCCTGTCCAACCCCTTAAGAATTTTGTAAGTTTCTATAAGATCCTCAATCTCCTAAATTCTAGCGAGTACAAGCCGAGTCTATCCAGTCTTTCTTCATATGAAAGTCCTGCCATCCCAGGAATCAGTCTGGTGAACCTTCTCTGTACTCCCTCTATGGCAAGAATGTCTTTCCTCAGATTAGGAGACCAAAACTGTACGCAATACTCCAGGTGTGGTCTCACCAAGACCCTGTACAACTGCAGTAGAACCTCCCTGCTCCTATACTCAAATCGTTTTTGCTATGAAATGGGTTTCGGGCCAGGAACGTGGCCTATTTCCTTCGCTCCTTAGATGCCGCTGCCACACCAGCTGAGTTTCTCCAGCACTTTTTGTCCACCTTCCATTTTCCAGCATCTGCAGTTCCTTCTTAAACACTGAGGTTGCCACAGGGTGAGGAGGACTGACGGGCACTAGGACCCAGGGGAACCAACCCTGTTAATAGGACAGGGGTCGCTGCAGAGACAGACAGAGAGACACCAAGACGCTGCGCCGCGGCCTCCCGCCGCCAGGGGCGCTGGACCCGGAGGACCAGAGGGAGCTGCAACGCGGCCTCCCGCCGCCAGGGGGCGCTGCAACCGGAGGACCAGAGGGCGCCCAGACCCGACAGCCTCGGCTCGGGGGTGGGGAGGAGGGGGCGGGGAGAGGACGAGGGGCTGACCGGCGGCGGCGGCGGCTTTTCCCACTTGAGCTTCCGGGGGCGCGGAGACGGGAGACGTCGACCCGACACGACGCATCTCCATGAACTTTGGCAGCGGGTCCCGCTTTCCCCCCCCACCCGACGTCACAAAGAACCCGGCCCCGCCCCCTCACTGACGGGCAGCGCCGGCGGCCAATGGCAGCGGGGCACGCTTCCCTCCCCCTGACGTCACAAATGACCAGGTCCCGCCTCCCCCACACTGACGGGCAGCGCCGGCGACCAATGGCAACAGGTCCCGCACCCAGCACCTCACAAACAATCAGGTCCCGCCCCTTCCTTGCGTCCGATCCATCCGACCCGCATCCCCGCTGATGAGCGCGTCCTATAGGTCGAGCCGTAGCCCCGCCCCACGGACTGACACCGCCCATCCCGCCCTAGCGACGGTTGCCAGGGCGCGAGCGGCCCCGGTCCCCGCGGCTCCTACACCACGTGGGGGGGGGGGGAGGGGAAACAATGAAAGCAGCTGCAGATGCTGCAAACCTGAGATTAAACCTCAAGGGGGGGGAGGCAGGTTACAAAATGCTGGAGTAACTCAGCGGGACGGGCAGCGTCTCTGGGGAGAGGGAACGAATGGGCGACGTTTCGAGGTCGAGACCCTTCCTCAGACTGAGGGTCGCACGAGAGACGTAGATGGTGATGTGGAGTGAAAAGCTTCTACATAGAAACATAGACAATGGGCGCAAGAGTTGGCCATTCAGCCCTTCGAGCCAGCACCGCCATTCAATGTGATCACGGCCGATCATCCACAATCAGTACCCCGTTCCTGCCTTCTCCCCATATCCCCTGACTCTCTCTCGCTATCTTTAAGAGCCCTATCGAGCTCTCTCTTGAAAGAATTATCTCTAGAGAACCGGCCTCCACCTGAGGCAGAGAATTCCACAGACTCACAACTCTCAATGGGAGAAAAAGTGTTTCCTCGTCTCTGTTCTAAATGGCCGACCCCTTATTCTTAAACTTTGTGTGTGTGTGTGGCCCCTGGTTCTGGACTCCCCCAACATCGGGAACATGTTTCCTGCCTCTAGCATGACCGAACCCTAAATAATCTTGCTAAGAAACTCACACGGAAGCTCTCGCTCACTTTAGCACTATTAAATTAATCTTTTCGCCACTGCTTCTCACAATGTATGTTTCTTGTAGCTATGGGGACCAGAGTAGCACACCGCACTCCCCAAGTATTGCCACACACACACACACACACACATCTTTTGTACAGCTCTCTATAACATGATGTCCCAACTAACTCTTAGAAACATAGAAGCATTGACAATAGGTGCAGGAGTAGAGGCCATTCGGCCCTTCGAGCCTGCACCGCCATTCAATATGATCATGGCTGATCATCCAACTCAGTATCCTGTACCTGCCTTCTCTCCATACCCCCTGATCCCTTTAGCCACAAGGACCACATCTAACTCCCTCTTAAATATAGCCAATGAACTGTGGCCTCAACTACCTTCTGTGGCAGAGAATTCCAGAGATTCACCACTCCTGTGTGGGTAAAAAAATGTTTTTCTCATCTCGGTCCTAAAAGAATTCCCCCTTATCCTTAAACTGTGTGTGGCCCCTTGTTCTGGACTTCCCCAACATCGGGAACAATCTTCCTGCATCTAGCCTCTCCAACTCCTTGAGAATTTTGTAAGTTTCTATAAGATCCCCCCTCAATCTTCTAAATTCTAGCGAGTACAAGCCGAGTCTATCCAGTCTTTCTTCATATGAAAGTCCTGACATCCCAGGAATCAGTCTGGTGAACCTTCTCTGTACTCCCTCTATGGCAAGAATGTCTCTCCTCAGATTAGGAGACCAAAACTGTACACAATACTCCAGATGTGATCTCACCAGAGCCCTATACAACTGCAGAAGAACCTCTTTACTCTATACTGAAATCCTCTTGTTATGAAGGTTAACATTCCATTAGCTTTCTTTACTGCCTGCTGTACCTCTAAGCCAACTTTCAGTGACCGGTGTACAAGGACGCCCAGGTCTCGCTGCACATCCCCCTTACCTAACCTAACTCCATTGAAATAATAATCTGCCCCCTTGTTTTTGCCGCCAAAGTGGATATCCTCACATTTATCTATATTATACTGCATCTGCCACGCATCTGCCCACTCACTCAACCTGTCCAGGTCACCCTGCAACCTCCTAACATCCTCTTCACAGTTCACACTGCCACCCAGCTTTGTGTCATCCGCAAACTTGCTAGTGTTGCTCCTAATTCCCTCTTCCAAATCATTAATATATATGGTAAACAGTTGCGGCCCCAACACCGAACCTTACGGCACTCCACTCGCCACTGCCTGACATTCTGAAAAGGACCCGTTCACTCCTACTCTTTGCTTCCTGTCTACCAACCAATTTTCTATCCATGTCAACACCCTACCCCCAATACCATGAGCTCAAGATGGACCACTCCTGCGAAAAACAATCGACAATCGGCAATGTAGGCAACCCGACTTGTCTTTCTTCAGGTTCCCCATTAAGGAGGAAAGGTAAGAAACCATTTATTACTTCTGTGGCATATTGAAAATTTTATTTAGCCTGTTCAATCTCTCACTGTAGTTAGATCATTAAGCTCAGATAGTCGAGTCCTCATGGCAACATCTTTGTTAAAATCTTCTCAAGAGCATTTTATTTCTACATCTCTGTTATTTAATGCAGAATAAGAGCATATTGACTGCATGATATTTTCTGTAATTTCAGATGTCGACAGTGGACATGATCTCCTACACCGAACTGTGGAGTATTTGTCAAATAACTGCCGTCTTATGTACATTGTGTGAAATTGTGATTTGTTAACTGCACAAAACTAATGCAAATGGCGATTTATTTATTATTGTATCTACGTTGGACATTTTGCTCTTTGGTGTAAGCAGGGGTGGGGCTATCATTGTGTTACATACGTTAAATTGTACATCACTTTCACTGGTTAGCTGCCAGCCCACCAGCTGTCAGTGACTGAACTGCCAACCCACAAGCCGTGAGTAAATGAACTGCCAGCCCACTAGCTGTAAGTGACTGAACTGCCAGCCCACCAGCCGTAAATGACTGAACTGCCAGCCCAATAATCCATTCAGTCCACCCTCTCAACCTTCTCTCTCACAGTCTGTCACCTGTGGGCAGAATTTCTGGCAGTTTCTCAGCTTCCAGCCTGCCAGGTCTGAGTGACTGTACTGCCAGACCTCAGTGACTGAGTTGCCTGGACTTAGTGATTGAGCTGCCAGCCCAAGAATCCATTCGGCCCACAATGTCCATACTAGCCCTCTGGAAACCAGTCCCTTCGGCCCACAACACCCATACTAGCGCAACAGAGAGCCCCTCCCCCCAACTGGCCAGCAATGTAGGAATTGGTGGAGAGGTGGAATATTGCATTGGGTGACCAGCCCACCCGTGTGATGCTGGGACCCAACGGGTCCCACTTAGTCTAGTGATTGTGTATAAGTTGGACATTTTGTCCTTTGTTTGAAATGTGTTGAATTTGACATCACTTTTATTGATTAGCTGATATGCAAATCACTGCAACCCTGTATATGTCGCGCATAAAATGATGTAAATAAAAAGTGTTTTCCTTGTTTAAGAAGTTCAATTTAGAATTATTTGAAATTGTGGGGGTTGGTACAAAATACAGCTGACCCACAAATGTGTTGTTATGAGATATTCACATTTTAAAAATCCATGTCTCAAAAAAAGCAAGAAGGTCCCCATGTTATTTGACCAACTTATCGGATGAATTTAAATATGTAGGTATGTATGCATTAGTTTTGCTCCTAATTCCCTTTTCCAAATCATTAATATATATGGTAAACAGTTGCGGCCCCAACACCAAGCCTTGCGGCAAAAAAATCCAGAAGATTAGTCAAACATGATTTCCCTTTCATAAATCCATGTTGACTTGGACTAATCCTTTTACTGCTATCCAAATGCCCCATTATTACATCTTTAATACACCACCAAAGTCGGGCTAACTGGTCTGTAATTCCCCGTTTTCTCTCTCGCTCCTTTCTTGAAAAGTGGGATAACATTAACTATCCTCCAATCCATAGGAACTGATCTTAAATCTATTGATCATTGGAAAATGATCATATGTATATATATATGTATGTGTATATATGCATGTATGTGTATATATGCATGTATATGTATATGTGTGTATACATGTATGTTTATATATATGTTTATATATGTGTGTATATATATGTGTGTATATATGTATGCATATAAATGTATGCATATGTATGTGTGCATATGTATGTGTATACGTATGTAGGTATGTGTATATATGTATGTGTGTATATATGTATGTGTATATATATATGTGTATAAATATATATATGCTTATATTTATTATTATATAATTATATATATAATTGCCTTTATGGTTTTTGTACATCATCTTACATAAGACAAATAAAGTAATAGTGATGCTTTAAATCAAAGTTGCTTCTGATCCATGAGAATAAACTTTATTATCTCTAACTTGCCTCTCACACACAGACACACATTCATATATATATATATAGCCTCTAGTTTCTTTGCTCTTCCCTGCCAACTGATGTAAGCGCTTTGATATAACTGTGGAGTCCGTTCCCACTACAAGATACTCGAGGATCATTGCTTTGGATTACACAGCGGGAGGCATACCGGAAGTCGCGTTTGGCATAAACAAATGGCGGTCGTGACGTTCCGTCACGTACTACACGTCAGTCCATTGGATTTTGGAGGAATGGTCTATCTTGCTCCTCTATAATCTTTGGTTGCAGAGGTGGAAGGGGTCTCCCATGATTTTATTGGCTCTGGTGTTGCACTTCCTGATGTATAGTTCCTGCAGGGGGGCGAGTGAAGTTCCCATAGTGCGTTCGGCCGAACGCACTACTCTCTGCAGAGCCTTCTTGTCCTGGGCAGAGCAA
Source organism: Amblyraja radiata (assembly GCF_010909765.2). NCBI lineage: Eukaryota > Metazoa > Chordata > Chondrichthyes > Rajiformes > Rajidae > Amblyraja > Amblyraja radiata. The sequence continues at coordinate 7,238,170 of NC_045998.1, read as the reverse complement.
TTCCCAAACCAGATTGTAATATTTCCGGACAAGATGCTTTCCACAGCCGCTGAGTAGAAGCACTGGAGGATCCTCGGAGACACTCTGAATTTCCTCAATTGCCTGAGGTGATAAAGGCGCTGCCTTGCCTTACTCACGAGTGCCGCGACGTGTGATGTCCATGTCATATCCTCAGAGATGTGGACTCCCAGGTATTTAAAGCAGCTCACCCTATCCACAGTATCCCCATTTATCCTCAATGGTGTGTACGGCCTCGGATGATGTGCCCTCCTAAAGTCCACGATCAGCTCCTTAGTTTTTTTGATGTTCAAGAGGAGGCTGTTGTCCTGACACCAGAGTGCCAGATCAGCCACCTCCTCCCGGTAGGCCCTCTCATCGTTGTCTGAGTTGGACTAAAGTAAAAGGCGACGTTGAACGCCCTCAACGCCGACAGCGTCACGTATCTCAAAATCAGGACAAAACAAAAGGTAAGTCGTCTATTTCACATATAATCTTGCTTTTTGGGGTGGCTTTAATCTAATTTTATGATGCGAAAATGTTATTAAGTCCCCAAACGATTCGGCAATGTCTTTCCTGCCGATATGGGGTTAAAATTCACGACAACGGCAACGTTCCAATCGATCACATTCCAGAAACACCCACTCGCACGATGATTAAAATTCTCTTTTTTTTGGACAATCGTGTCATAAGAGCATCTAAATCGTCTATATTTTGTGTAATAATCTATCCATAATCAATATTTTTATACTAAATATCCAAAACGGTTTTAGTCACATGTATTGGGCAAAAAAATAATAATTTTGATTATATTGAGAGTGGATGTTTCTAGATTAATTTATGGGAATTAAACATTTGGCATATAAGTTCATGACAGTGAGATTTAAAAATCATGTTATATTGTGAATTCTTGTGTGAATGGGATTGGTTTGTTATTTGGATACTTAGGTTATTATTTTTTTTTAAAGCCTTTTCTTAAGAAATGGATAGATGTTTAGATCTAGTAATGGACACTTTATCCTGGAATTGTCCTGTATTAAATAAACAATTGATATTTTAAAATCAGTTTTGGAATTAATATCTGATTATTTCAGATTGTGCACCAAAGTGTATCAGGTACAATGTTTGTTTTTCCAGGATGTTGACGTTCAAAGACATTGCTGGCTATTTTTCCATGGAAGAGTTTGAAGAAATAAGTGACTGGGTGAAGGTCCATTATAAGAACATGAAGCAGAATTATGAAGCCGTGCTTGTCATTGGGGTTTGTGGAAAATATTACTTCCCTTTTATTTGCTTTTTTCTAATGATGCATGCTGATATGAATTTTTTTCTCCTACATGAAATCTAAATGCTTTCTGAGACCAGGTCCTTGGTTCGATCCTTCCATTTCACTCCACTGGTTTACTTTGAGAATGTGTCTGAGGCCGGCCGGCTTCACCCTCAGCAACGCTGCATCGATACACACGCGGCTCATGCAAGCTGTTTCCCCAGTCTGTGTACGATGCGCTTGTGACGTGGACCCTGCTCCTCCGTCCGCTGTGAGGTTCCCGCGGTGGGTGATGAGTGTGTGTGTGTGTGTGGGACCCCGGTGAGTGTGGGCGGAAGGGAGAGCGAGGGCAGCGTCAGGAAATGGGGGCGAGACACAATGAACTGCTGATGTTGGATTACAAATAAACACAGCACTGGAGTAATTCAGTGGGTCAGGCAGCATTTGTGGAGGACATGGATAGGCCACGTTTCGAATCGGGACACCATGAGGAAGGACTGTTGTGAGGGACAGAGGGTAGGAGGGATCTGAGTTGTGATGGATGAGTGAGGGGAAGTCAGGAGGGACTGAGGGATGGGGAGACAGGGTAAGGAGTGAACAAGTCAAGTCAAGTCAAGTCAAGTTTATTTGTCACATACACATGCTAGATGTGCAGTGAAATGAAAGTGGCAATGCTCGCGGACTTTTGTGCAAAAGACAAACAACCAAACAAACTATAAACACAATCATAACACACATATTCTTTTACATAATATATAATGGAAGGAAAAACGTTCAGTAGAGTTAGTCCCTGGTGGGATAGGCGTTTACAGTCCGAATGGCCTCTGGGAAGAAACTCCTTCTCAACCTCTCCGTTCTCACCGCATGGCAACGGAGGCGTTTGCCTGACCGTAGCAGCTCGAACAGTCCGTTGCAGGGGTGGAAGGGGTCGCTCATGATATTGTTGGCTCTGGAGTTGCACCTCCTATTCCTCTCACAGAACAGTTCCTCTCACAGAACAGCGCTTCCTCATCATCCCTTCCACAACACGGCACTCCTTCACCCCCTCCACCCACAGTGTAGCTCTCCCTCCTCACTCTCCCTAATACAATGCAGCATTCCCTGCTCACCACCCCTCCCAAAGCACAGTTCTCCCTCCTCACCGCCCCTGGCGGGAACACATGCATTCTAGCCTGATGGACAGACCGGGAGAGGACCAGAAAGAAGTCAGAGTTTTCGTTTTAGTTTAATCACAGATACAATGTGGAAACAGGAACCAGGTCCCCACCGACCAGCGATCACCTGTACATTAGTTCTATCCTACACACTAGGGACAATTTACAGTGGCCAATTAATCTGTAAACCTGTCTGTCTCTTGAATATGGGAGGAAACCGGAGCACCCGGAGGAAACACACACGGTCACAGGGAGAACGTGTCAACACAATACAGACAGCACCCATAGGCAGAATCTAACTTGGGTCCATGGTGTTGTAAGGCAGCAACTCTACCGCTGCGCCACCATGCCGTCCTTGTGATCCCCCATCGCAGATTCAAGGAAGACTGAGCCACTAGGCCAAACCCGAGACCACCAGCAATGGTCAGGTCTGGACTGCTGGAAAGAAGCCTACACAAGGCTTCAACCTCAGGCTTATAGAGTGGCCTTGGCAAGCCTGAGGTGCCAGTGATTCTTCTGGCCCACAGTCAATGAGGGACTGTACCCACACACATACACACAGGCATAGACTGCCCGCCAGGATAATCGAGAGACTGCAATCATCACTTCTTCAAGCTCAAAGGTTGAGCTGCCAGGAAGAAATCTGCACTGCCGGCACTGCTTATGGCAAAGGTGGACTGCAAAAGAGGCCTGTGGTCGCCACAACTCCTCCTTTGAAGATCACATGAATAAGATGTTGGGACAAGCCCGAGATCACCAGCATCTTGCCTAACAGCGCCAGAGACCCAGGTTCAATCCCGACTATAGGTGCTTGTCTGTACGGAGTTTGTACGTGTGTGTGTGTGTTTCCCCGAGATCTTATGTTTCCTCCCACACTCCAAAGAGGTAGTTTGTTGGTTAATTGGCTTAGTATAAATGTAAATTGTCCCCAGTGTGTGCTGCATAGTTTCCGCGCTGTTTCTCTAAAGTAAACTAAAAAAATCAATGCTGTTAATGGTCTTGCCATTAACTCTACACTCTCTCCTTGTGCCTTCATCCTCCCAAAGTGCGCACCTCACGCTTGCTCGGATTAAACTCCGTCTGCCATTTCTCCGCCCATTTCTGCATCTGATTTTCATCCCACCGTATCTTCCGACAGCTTATTCACTGTCTGCAACTCCTCCAACCTTTGTGTCATCAGCAAACTCACTCAGCCACACAGTGGCGGACTGGGTCTAAAAATATTGGTTGCCAGGAGACAAAGGGGGCCAACCCACAACTACAATGCTATCATTTAATTTTCATAACGAATAAATAAAATTTTCAAAAAATACATATGGAAAAAATGGTACAATTAAAATTTTTGTGGAAAAAATGTGTATTTCTTAGTAATTACAGTGTACATGTACTGTACATATTACTGGCAGTAGATACCAAATGTAAATACAGAATGTTATAATTGAATTGCTTTTTTAACTTTTTAAGTAATTGGTTGATATTTTTAAATAGTTTACTGCACAATTTACACATTAACATAGTTCAAAAGCACAATAGAGCATTGCATGGTCCACTATATTAAGAGCAATCGTTTGTGTTCGCTGATGGTTGTGCGAATCTGCCAATAATTGCTTCTGCATCCAATTCATCTAACAATTCCTTTTCAATGGATAGCAACATGTATGATTCCAAATTCTCCTCAGACAGCAAATTTCTTAACCTTGTCTTTATGATCTTTAGCTTTGAAAATGTCCTCTCACATTGGACTTGAGTAACTGATATTGTGCAGATGACTTTATAAAGTTCATAAAGGTTATCATATGCCAGAATCTTCAATCTCTCTCTATCTCTGGCAACGGTCCCCAAGTGCCTGAAAACAGCCACCATAGTGCCGGTGCCGAAAAAGTCCACAATCACCAACCTCAACGACTACCGGCTGGTTGCCCTGACTCCAATCCCCATGAAGTGCTTCGAAAGGCTGGTCCTCTCCCATATTAAATCCAGCATCCCTGCCTCACTGGACTCCCATCAATTTGCATACAGGGCAAATAGATCGACAGAGGATGCCATCTCTCTGGCCCTTCACACTGTCCTGACTCACCTGGACAGACAGGGCACGTATGTGAGGATGCTCTTCATTGACTATAGCTCTGCATTCAATACGGTCATCCCCACCAAGCTCACCACCAAACTCCACCAGCTAGGCCTCAGCTCACCGATATGCGCTTGGATCCTGAACTTTCTCACGGAGCGACCGCAGGCAGTGAGACTGGGCCCGCACCTGTCCTCCACCATCACCCTGAGCACCGGCACACCACAGGGTTGTGTACTAAGCCCCATGCTCTACTCCCTCTTCACTCACGACTGTGTCCCTGCATTCGACACCAACACCATCGTGAAGTTTGCAGACGACACAACAGTGATTGGGCTGATCACCAACGGTGATGAAACAAACTACAGAGCGGAGGTGCAGAACCTGGCGGACTGGTGCGCCAATAACAACTTGGCACTAAACACCTCCAAGACCAAGGAGCTGATTATTGACTTCAGGAGGTCCCATTCTGGAGAATATGCCCCAATCTCCATTTATGGGGAAAGTGTGGAGAGAGTGTCCAGCTTTAAGTTTCTGGGCACTCACATTTCAGAAGACCTCACATGGTCCACAAACACCGCCGCGCTGGTCAAGAAGGCACAGCAACGACTGTTCTTCCTGAGGACATTAAAAAAGACTGGTCTGCCCCAACAGCTGCTGACAACGTTCTACCGCTGCACCACAGAGAGCATACTAACGTATGGCATCTCTGTGTGGTATCTCAGCTGCACGGAGGCGGAGAGGAGAGCTCTTCAGCGCGTCGTCAACAGAGCGCAGCGGATCATCGGGACAGAGCTACCAGCCTTGGAGGGCATCTACCACACGCGGTGCCTCAGGAAGGCCCTCAGCATCCATAAGGACTCATCACACCCCTGCCACGGTCTGTTTCAACTACTTCCCTCCGGCAGACGTTACAAGGCCTTCTACGCCCGAACCTCCAGACTCAGGAACAGTTTTATCCCAAGAGCTATAGCGGCTCTGAACCGGCCCTAATGAGTGCCCCCCCCACCCACCCCCTTTGGACAGTCTCCCTCAGATGGTCACGTCAATCAATTCAGCTTGTTTATTTATGTATTGTATTTATTTACCTTTCTTGTACATCAGTGGAGCTGCACACTAAATCTCGTTGCACTGACGTGCAATGACAATAAAAGATATATTATTATTATTATTATTATTGTTATGAAGTCTGTTGGATGCCAGAATTTTTAGAACACACGATGGGCAAGTGCTGCAAATTTTACAATTGTTGCAACTGGAATCCATATTCTCACCATCATTAAGCAATAGCTTTAATACATCAAAGTTTGAAGCAAAAGAAAACAATTCCAATATTACTTGATCTTTGCTGATTTGTGGTAACAGCTTAATAATACCTTCCAATGCTTCATCTTCAAGGCCCTTCTCTGCAATAGTTTTAAACTTTGCTGGGTCCAAGCAGGACATATCTTTATACAACTGTTTGTGTTGTACAAATCGGGATTCTAGTGACTGGACAATGCAATCCATTATTGGGTTAAACACATTTACTCGAAAATCAGCGAGAGAATCTGAGGAATTTCTTTAATCATCAATACACTCATCTGCCATTCTTTTCTTCTTCCTCTGCCTCTTAACTGGCAATGCAGTTTCCAATGCATCAATTTCCAATGTTTGATTTTCATCCATATTCATCTGTGAAATCCTGTCATTACACTTATTTACAAATTCCAAAGCCTTGCTGTGAACGTTATCAAATGTTCTTGTCTGTTCCTTCAACTTTGTTGTAGCTGAATCTAGCAAACTCCATGCAGTAAACATATCTAAACCACTTGTCTGTAGATAACTTGATAACGGGGTTGTAGTTTCAAATATATACAAGTAAGTAAATGCTGTCAATATGGTTTCAAACTTTAGAAGACTTTGAAGTAAAACATTTGCTTCATGTTTTGTTTTTGCATCAACTTTTCTGAATCTTGTATCATTGATAAGCATGTCAATAGATTTACGAAAGTACTGGCAGCGGCATCATCAAAACGTCCAAATATAGTTGTTGCTGCATTGGATTTTCCTGACCATCTGGTCTCACCAATTAGCTTTAATCGTTTCATTTTTTCTTGTCCTTGATGTTTTCCAACAACTTCTATCCATACAGACATTCTCTTGTATGATGCTTTCACAAAAGTTGCTATATTCTGGAGCAAATTGAAAAAAGAAACTGCAGGCACACAACATTTTGTTGTTTCAGTTATCACCAAATTCAAGACATGGGCATAGGACCATATATGAACATGTTGATCAGCCACATCAGCAATTTTACTTTGTAAACCATTATACTAGCCATGGTAGCTTGCAGCGCCATCAGGGAAACATTTTCGGGGGTCGATTTTAAGATGCTGTAATGTTTCAATCAATAGATCAAAAAGTCCCTGTCCTGTACCATCATTACTTGGCACAACTGAAGGTAGTCGCTCACAGATAATACCTTTAAGCACATACCGAATAATAATGCTACTGATCACTGATGATGTGATCAGGAGCATCTATTGATGTATTTGTATCAATCACTGTGCTGGTGAAACCAGTGAAACCAGTGGCGACCAGGAATAGACTGGTTGAAAACCAAGAATAGGGTGGTGACGACTGGAGACAGTGGACAGCTCGGAAAGATGGCAACCGGCGCGGGGCGGGTTGGCAGCCCAAACCGCATCCTCTGAGAGGAGGAGACCCAAATCACGCTACAGAAAAACACATGGAAAAATACCCCCAGGGGTGCCCGAAAGGGGGGGAGGATGAGCACCTCTATTGGACGGATCAAAGGTTAACGACTAATGGCAATGGACAACCGACTATGAGTATCAAATGCAGATGTGGTAAGGTTTGCAAGAACAGCCGAGGCCTGAAGATTCACCAGACCCGGATGAAGTGTTTGGAGGGACAGGGAGTGTCACAACGCACAGGTATTTTACCTGGTGAGACGCAGGAGGAGCCGGGCCCGGAATCACCCCATAGAGCCCGAAGCCTCCAAGTGGCGCAACTAGTCCCTCGGAACAGTTCTCCGGAGAAGGTTCGAGTCAGATGGCCTCAGGCCTGCAAGACGGCAGTCTGGCATCAGTTCGACGAGGACGTCGACAAGGTGCTAGAAGCAACTGCGAAGGGAGACGTGGACCGAAGGCTGCGGACGATGACGACAATCATCATCAGCCTAGCAGTGGAAAGGTTTGGAGAAGTGGAGAAGAAGCCGTCCTGATCACCTTTCACCATGAACCAACGAGCAACAAAGATCCACAAGATCCGGCAGGAGCTGAAGTCCCTCAAGAAGCAGTATAAAGAGGCCAGGGAAGAGCAATGTCCCCCCTTGGCTGAGCTGCGAACCATCCTGAGGAAGAAGCTGATGACCCTCCGTAGAGCTGAGTGGCACCGAAGACGCCGGAAGGTAAGAGCCAGGAAGCGAGCATCGTTCATAGCCAACCCCTTCGGCTTGACCAAACAACTACTCGGGCAGAAGCGCAGTGGGAGTTTGGCTTGCTCTAAGGAGGAGATCGACCGGCACATCCAGACGACCTACAGTGACCCCGTCAGGCAGCAGGAGCTGGGCCAATGCAACATCCTGATAAAACCACCTCCACCCATCAAGGAGTTTGATAGTAGAGAGCCACTCCTGAAAGAGGTCCAGGACGTTGTGAAGAGAGCAAGAGCTGGCTCAGCCCCTGGCCCGGGCGGAGTCCCCTACAAGGTCTACAAGAACTGCCCCTTGTTACTGAAACTGCTGTGGAAGATCCTGAAAGTCATCTGGAGGAGAGGAAAAGTGGTGCAGCAGTGGCGATTGGCTGAAGGAGTCTGGATCCCAAAGGAGGAAGATTCCTAAAAGACCGATCAGTTCAGAATCATCTCCTTGCTAAGTGTTGAAGGCAAGATTTTCTTCAGCATAGTGGCGAGGCGGCTGACCAACTTCCTCTCCAGCAATGGCTACATCGACAGCTCAGTGCAAAAGGGAGGCTTATCTGGAGTGCCGGGGTGTCTAGAGCACATGGGAGTGGTGTCCCAGCTCATCAGAGAAGCCAGGGAGAACAAGGGTGACCTGACAGTGCTCTGGCTTGACCTGGCCAACGCCTACGGCTCCATCCCGCACAAGCTGATCCAGACAGTCATGGCCAAGCATCATGTGCCGGGCCAAGTGGCAGATCTCATCCTGGACTATTACAACCAGTTCAGCATGAGAGTCTCATCAGGGTCAGTAACATCAGAGTGGCACAGACTGGAGGTTGGGATCATCACAGGCTGTACCATCTCTGTGATCCTTGTTGCCTTGGCGATGAACATGATCGTCAAGTCTGCTGAGCCAGAATACCGGGGCCCTCGGACCAAGTCAAGAATGTGCCAACCACCAATCAGAGCCTTCATGGACGACCTGACTGTCACCACTGAGTCAGTGCCAGGAAGCAGGTGGATCCTGCAGGGGTTGGAGAAACTGATTGGATGGGCAAGGATGAGGTTTAAGCCAGGAAAATCAAGGTCACTGGTGCTGAAGAAGGACAAAGTCATGGACAGGTTCCGCTTCAGCATCGAAGGGACACCAATCCCAACTGTCTCCGAAAGGCCAGTGAAGAGTCTTGGCAAGGTGTTTAACAGCAGCCTGAAGGGTACAGCATCTGTCCAGGCAACCTGTCAGGAGGTGGAGAGCTGGTTGAGAGCAGTGGACCGGTCGGGGCTTCCCGGCAAGTTCAAGGCATGGATTTACCAGCATGGTATCCTGCCAAGGATACTCTGGCTACTGCTTGTCTACGAAGTCCCAATATCCATCGTAGAGAGATTGGAGAGGAAAGTCAGCAGCTTTCTCAGAAGGTGGCTGGGACTGCCCAGGAGCCTTAGCAGCATCGCCCTTTACGGAAATAACACCAAGCTCCAGCTGCCCCTGAAGTCCCTGGAGGAGGAGTTCAAGGTGACTCGGGTCAGAGAGGTGATGCTGTACAGGGACTCCAGCGACCCCAAGGTGGCTCAAGCAGGGGTGGAGGTGAAAACTGGGAGGAAGTGGAGAGCCGGCGAAGCCGTGCTGCAAGCAGAGTCCCGGATACGCCACAGAGTCCTGGTGGGAGCAGTGACTCGGGGAAGAGCAGGCCTGGGAATCTTCCCATCTCCCCAGTTTGACAGGCCAAGGGGAAGGAGAGGCGCAGGCTGGTCCAGGAGGAAGTGAGGGCAGTGGTGGAGGAGGAGAGGTGTACCAGAGCAGTTGGATTGAGGCAGCAGGGAGCCTGGACAAGGTGGGAGCAGGCCATGGACCGAAAAGTCACATGGACTGAGCTCTGGCAGGCTGAACCACAGCGCATCAAGTTCCTGGTCCAGGCAGTGTATGATGTCCTGCCCAGCCCATCGAACCTCTTCATCTGGGGCAAAGCGGAATCTCCAGATTGCCCGCAATGCTCAGGCAAGGGGACGTTGGAACACAACCTGAGCTGTTGCCCAAAGGCTCTTGGGCAGGGCCGGTACACATGGCGTCATGACCAGGTTCTCAAACCCATTGCAGAAGCCATCAGCATGGGAATCAGCAGCTGCAGACGAGAACGCCCCACCACCCAGATGATCACCTTCGTGAAGGCCGGAGTGCAGCTGCCAAGAACCACAGCAGCCAGGAATCCATCAGGAATCCTGGCGACTGCGCAGGACTGGCAGCTTTCCGTAGACCTGGTGAAACAGCTGAAGTTCCCACAGCACATTGCCACGACCACCCTGAGGCCAGATATCCTCCTGGTCTCAGAGGCGACCAAAAACATCGTCTTGTTGGACCTGACAGTGCCGTGGGGGGACCGTCTGGAGGAGGCCCACGAGAGGAAGATGGCCAAATATGAAGAACTGGTCATAGACTGCCGCAAGCAGGGCTGGAAGGCAAGGTATATGCCCATCGAGGTTGGCTGCAGAGGTTTTGCAGGGCAATCGCTCTACAAAGCCTTGAGTGCACTGGGCATAAACGGAGTGGCAAGGAGAAGGGCCATCAAGAACACCACAGAGGCAGCGGAGAAGGCCTCGAGATGGCTCTGGATCAGGAGAGGAAGTCCATGGGGAGGAGCGAATGCCACCTGAACACAAGTCGTGGTCTGATCAACCACGGCTGGGTCGCCTGGGTGAGGGTGTCTGATGTTGAAAGACCCGAAACACCCAATGACCCCAGGTTACATCACTGATGTTGTGTTCAGGAGCATCTATTCAGGTTGATTCAACACAAGATAATTCATCCATCGATTGATACAAATACATCGATAGATAATAATAATAATAATAATAATATATATATATATATTATTATTCAAAGGTTATTTATTTATTGGTCACATACACCTAGGTGTAGTGAAATGCTTCTTGCCAATGCAGCACATAAAGAAAGAATACAGACATAACATTAATAAGAGATTTAAACATAAAGAACATCCCCCCACAATGGCTCCCACCATGAGGGAAGGCACAAAGTCCAGTCCCCAACCCCAGTTCACCCATAGTCGAGCCAATTGAGGCCTCCACAGTTGCCTCTACGGAGGCCCGATGTTCCTGGCCGTTCTCGCCGGGTGATGGTGCTCCGGCGTCGGGAGAATCCTCACAGCGGCTTGGGAACCCTGGAACGGCCGCTTCCGTACTGGAGGCCGCGGCTTCCAAAGCCAACAAGGCCGCGCCGGTTGGAGCTCCACAACTGGCGATCTCGTCGCGAGATCCCAGGCTCCCGGTGTACAGTTCGGCGCCGCCGCCCGCAGCTGGCCGCTCCTCAGACCCGCAGCTCCGCGATGTTGTTCCCGGCGGTCTCAGCTCACCGGAGCTCCAGCGCGGCGACCCAGGCAAGGCATCGCCCGCTCCACGATAGCGCTCCAGCGCTGTGCCGCTGCCGAAGCCGTGGTTCTGGGCGGTCCCCGTCAGGAAACACCGCTCCAGGCCCGCTGGTAGGCCGCGAGGACGGGTCGAAACTGCAGCCCAGAGAAAAGCTGCCTCTCCGACCAGGTAGGGACCCTGAAAGGTAGTTTCCCCCTTCCCCCCCCCCCCCACATAAAAAAGTCTAGAACTCCAGAAACAAAAACACTTTAACTAACTAAAAATAAAAAAAAGATGAAAAGACAGACAGCTGCTGGCTGGGCAGCCGCGCACAGGTCAGCGCCCCCTGTTATTATTATTATTATTATTATCTATCGATGTATTTGTATCAATCGATGGATGAATTATCTTGTGTTGAAGCAACCTGAATAGAATAATATTTTGTTTGAGAAACTTCATGACTAATTCTTTCTTGTATTATATTCTTCATAATTTTGATTAACATGTTTATAGTTGTTTTATTCAGGTATGTAACAAGTTCACCACGGCCTTTACTTTGAGCCTTTCCTTGTTGCTCTAATCATTTGATTCTTTGTTTAGACTTGTTTTGCACTGCAGAAACGTCAGCTGCCATAATGGGGTCATATTTTGCCATCAACTGCACTGTAGCTAAAACATTGCCATGATTCAGAACCTCATTATCTAGAATGTAGGCCGATTCATTTCTGTGACCTCGAAAAGGAAGTGCTTGCTTGCCTAACATCTTCATGATGTCTATAATCCTCATGACAATGCTTCTCTGCTTCAATACTTCTTCTTTCCTTTTAATTAGAGATGCTGCAAAAAAATTATCTAAGGTGCCATCATTAACCACATTGATAGATTGCGGAGTATTTCTGACATGTGTTGTTGTCGACTCATGTAAATGAGATAATTACTACGCATAACTAGTAATTTACGTTTGAATTCTCATGTAGTTGAACTTAGAAACATAGAATATAGGAGCAGGAGGAGGCCATTCGGCCGTTCGAGCCAGCACCGCCATTCATTGTGATCATGGCTGATCGTCCCCTATCAATAACCCGTGCCTGCCTTCTCCCCATATCCCTTGACTCCACAAGCCCCTAGAGCTCTATCTAACTCTCTCTTAAATCCATCCAGTGATTTGGCCTCCACTGCCCTCTGTGGCAGGGAATTCCATAAATTCACAACTCTCTTGGAGAAAAAGTTTTTTCTCACCTCAGTCTTAAATGGCCGCCCCTTTATTCTAAGACTGCGGCCCCTGGTTCTGGACTCGCCCAACATTGGGAACATTTTTCCTGCATCTAGCTTGTCCAGTCCTTTTATAATTTGATATGTTTCTATAAGATATCCCCTCATCCTTCTAAACTCCAGTGAATACAAGCCTAGTCTTTTCAATCTTTCCTCATATGACAGTCCCGCCATCCCAGGGATCAATCTCGTGAACCTACGCTGCACTGCCTCAATCACAAGGATGTCCTTCCTCAAATTAGGAGACCAAAACTGTATACAACACTCCAGATGTGGTCTCACCAGAGCCCTATACAACTGCAGAAGAACCTCTCTACTCCTATACTGAAATCCTCTTGTTATGAAGGCCAACATTCCATTAGCTTTCTTCACTGCCTGCTGTACCTGCACGCCAACTTTCAGTGACCGGTGTACAAGGACACCCAGGTCTCGCTGTACCTCCCCCTTACCTAACCTAACCCCATTGAGATAATAATCTTCCCCCTTGTTTTTGCCGCCAAAGTGGATAACCTCACATTTATCTATATTATACTGCATCTGCCCACTCACTCAACCTGTGCAGGTCACCCTGCAACCTCCTAACATCCTCTTCACTGTTCACACTGCCACCCAGCTTTGTGTCATCCGCAAACTTGCTAGTGTTGCTCCTAATTCCCTCTTCCAAATCATTAATATATATGGTAAACAGTTGCGGCCCCAACACCGAACCTTGTGGCACTCCACTCGCCACTGCCTGCCATTGTGAAAAGGACCCGTTCACTCCTACTCTTTGCTTCCTGTCTGCCAACCAATTTTCTATCCATGTCAACACCCTACCCCCAATACCATGTGCTCTCATTTTAGTCACCAGTCTCCCGAGTGGGACCTTATCGAAGGCTTTCTGAAAGTCTAGATACCCTACATCCACTGGCACCGCTTCATCCATTTTACTTGTCACATCCTCAGAAAATTCCAGAAGATTAGTCAAGCATGATTTCCCTTTCATAAATCCATGTTGACTTGGACTAATCCTTTTACTCTATCCAAATGCCCCATTATTACCTCTTTAATAATTGACTCCAGCGTCTTTCCCACCACTGACGTCAGGCTAACTGGTCTGTAATTCCTCGTTTTCTCTCTCGCTCCTTTCTTGAAAAGTGGGATAACATTAGCTATCCTCCAATCCACAGGGACTGATCCTGAATCTATTGAACATTCGAAAAAGATCACCAATGCGTCCACTATTTCTAGAGCCACCTCCCTGAGGACCATGGGATTCAGACTATCAGGCCCAGTGGATTTATCATCCTTCAGTCCCATTAGCCTACCCAATACTATTCCTCGCCTAATGAAAATTTCTTTCAGTTCATCTACCCCCTTAGATCCTCTGTCCTCCAGTACATCTGGGAGATGGAACTTGGATATTGTTTACCAATAATTTTTTTACGAAACTCGAAAAAATATATAAAAGGATGGTAAAGGCCACGTCTAGTGCACTATTTTCATGCACTGCTTATTTGTGTCCTGTTCTCTTTTTTTTCTTATCCTTTTGATTACTAAAACAGTTGTCTGTGTTTGTTTCTTTGTTGCATTTTTATTTGATATATGGGGCCCACTTCATCAGGGGCCCACTTGCCACTTGCAAGCTGACACCCTGGCCAGTCCGCCACTGTTCGTGTGTATCGAATGGTGTTACTGTGCAGGGATCGCTGGTTGGCACGGACTTGATGGGCCGAAGGACCTGTTTCCGCGCTGTATCTCTAAACTAAACATAGAACTAGTTTGTGAACTGGTGATCGATGGTCGGCGAGGACTGGGTGGGCCGAGGGGCCTGTTTCCACGCTGTATCTCTAAACTTAATGCGATCTAAAATGTGTGGGGATTATTTTTTACCCAGAGAGTGGTGGTGCCTAGGGGTGATGGTCGACGCAGCGGTGATAGTGATGTTTTGGTGGCCTTTAAATAGGGACATGGACATGCAGAGAATTCCACATTATGTACAGGCAAAGAAGATTAATTTGGCATTATGTTCGGCACGGACATTTTAGGTCGAGGGGGCTGTTCCTCTGCTGTTCTCTGTTCTTGGTTCTGACCCTCTGCTAATTCATTATAAAACTTTGCATAGTTAGTTGAGTAAACTTGCCTTGCACAATTCCAGACATTCTTGAATCAGTAACTCAGCGGGTCAGGCAGAATCTCTGGAGAGAAGGTATGGGTGATATTTTGGGTCGAGACCCTTCTTCTATCCAGAGATGCTGCCTGTCCAAACCAGTATCTGCAGTTCTTTCCTAAACAATTCTTGAATCAGTGCAGTCTTATCCAAATCAGCAACCTAGCCATGGCACTGTGGAACAGGAAGCTGGCACACCCGTTAGATTAAATACCTCCAATTTGACAGAGAGGGGTGTAGGGGCTGGTGGGGAGGGGGTTGTAGAGACCAGAAATAGGGTCACAGCCAGAATAGGTTTGCAGAGATAGTGAGGGACTCTTCCCACAGTACAGCACTCCCTCCAATAAGTCAAAGTCATGTCCCATCTGGGGTTAAATGGGTTAGCTTGCTTGTAGTGTAGCTTGCTTGTAGTGTAGCTTGCTTGCAGTGTAGCTTGCTTGTTGTGTAGCTTGCTTGTAGTGTAGCTTGCTTGTAGTGTAGCTTGCTTGTAGTGTAGCTTGCTTGTAGTGTAGCTCGCTTGTAGTGTAGCTTGCTTGTAGTGTAGCTTGCTTGTAGTGTAGCTCGCTTGTAGTGTAGCTTGCTTGTAGTGTAGCTGCTCCTGCTGGAGCCAACGATGGCAGCCACGGTGTACTGCTCCTTGCTGTTTTGTATGTGTTTGTCCATTTGTGTCGTCTGTGAAAACCCTACAAAGATTACTTTCATGAGAGATGTATTCATAAACATCGGACATACGGTACCTCCAAACACCGTTCCGGATTTCTCTCACACGCTGGATTATTTGGACATCCTCGTCGGCGGGGCTGTGGCTGCGTTCAAGGTCTTGAGATGGAGGAGGACCCGTGGGAAGCGCTCTGGAGCACTCACCCGACTCTGGCGACGAGGATCACGCACACCACTCCCGAGTATATTCCTGGCAAACGTACGTTCTCTCAAGAACAAAGTGGACGAACTGTAACTCCTGCATCGGACAAACAAGGACTTCTCTCGAGCTGCTGCCCTGTGTTTCACCGAGACCTGGCTTTGTATCATCACACTGTATCATCATATGTCAGCTTTTGCGAGGAAAGTTGCATTCCAACTAAGACCCGGACATGGTTCAACAACAAGCCCTGGTTCACTGCAGAACTCAGACAGCTCCGGCGGTCTAAAGAGGAGGCCTACAGGAGCGGGGATGCAGACCTCTACAGGCAGGCCAAGTACAAGCTGAGAAGAGGAATCAGAGCTGCCAAGCAAAGGTACTCTGAGAAGTTGAGGAGCAAGTTCTCAGCTAGTGATTCTTCTTCAGTTTGGAAGGGCTTGCAAGAAATTACTAGCTATAAGAGGATAGTCCCCCGCTCTTGCACAATCGTCAGCTGACCAACCACCTGAATGAGTTTTACTGCAGGTTTGAAAATCAGAAACGTAACCCTGGTACCCCCTCCCCAACTAACACAGCCAGACCCCAGTCTGCAAAGAATCGACCCTGCACCCACTCCTTCCCATTCACCACTTCACACCTACTTAAGGCAAGACTGCAGTATGAAAAGACTGGACCATTTCCCACCCCAACCAACACTTCACACCCACTCACAGCTTGACCTCAGTCTGCAAAGACTGGGCCCTTCTGCACCCACCCCCCTCCAATCACCACTTCACACCCAATTACCCACACCCTCCTTGCTGAACAACATCACATCATCAACAATAAAAATAGAGGAGGCGGAGAGGCTTTTCAGAAGACAAAAAAGCCGGAAATCTCCAGGACCTGACAATGTTTCCCCCACTACTCTTAAACTCTGTGCCAAACAACGATCTATACAGACATTTTAACCAGTCCCTGCAAACATGTACTGTCCCTGCCTGCTTCAAAGTCTCCACTATTGTCCCTGTACCCAAAAAGGCAAGGATTACTTGTCTTAATGACTACAGGCCTGTCACACTGACCTCTGTAGTCATGAAGACACTTGAAAGGCTTGTGCTGGCCAAGCTGAAAAATATCACGACCCCCCCTGCTGGACCCTGTGCAGTTTGCATATCGGGCCAATAGATCTGTGGATGATGCAGTCAACCTGGGCCTGTACTTCATCCTACAGCTCCTAGACCGCCAGGGGACCTATGCGAGGATCCTATTTGTTGATATTAGCTCTGCATTCAACACCATTGTGCCAGTGCTATTACACTCCAAATTCTCCTTGTTGACTGTGCGTGAACCCCTCTGTCGGTGGATCACCAGCTTCCTGACAGACAGGAAGCAGCTTGTGAGGCTGGGAAAGCACATCTCGGACCCGCAAACGCTCAGCATAGGAGCATCGCAAAGCGCTCACCTCTCCTCTACTCTCTCTACACCAACGACTGCACCTCCACAGACAACTCTGTCAAGCGTCTCAAGTTTGTGTATGACACAACCCTGATTGGACTGATTCAGGATGGGGAGGAATCTGCCTGCAGACAGGAAGTGTCACAGCTGGCGTCCTGGTGCCATCGCAACAACATACAGCTCAATGCTCTTATGACAGTGGAATTGATTGTAGACTTTAGGAGAGCTCCCCCTCCCCTCACCCCACTCACCATCAACAACACCACAGTCACATCTGTGGAGTCTTTTAAGTTCCTGGGAACCATCATCTCCAAGGACCTTAAATGGGGGGCTACCATCGACCCCACAGTCAAAAAGGCACAACAGATGATGTACTTCCTACGACAGCTGAGGAAGCACAATCTGCCACAGGCAATAATGGTCCAATTCTACACGACCATCTCACCTTCTCCATCTTGGTCTGGTTTGGCTCAGCCACCAAGCACGACACCTGGAGGCTGCAGCGAATCGTCCGGTCAGCTGAGAAGGTTATTGGCTGCAACCTTCCCTCCATTGATGAACTGTACACTACAAGGGCCAGGAAGCGAGCGGGCAAGATCATCTCTGACCCCTCTCACCCTGGCCACAAACTCTTTGAATCACTTCCCTCTGGAAGGCGACTCCGGACTGTCAAAGCTGCCACAGCCAGACATAAAAACTGTTTTTATCCACGAATAGTTGCTCTACTCAACAGCCAAAAATCTGTAGCCTCCCTTTGATCTGGTATTATGTTGGTTCACATGCTTGATCAATGGTTTTTTATCATTAATGTTTTATTATTATTAATGTTTAGTGTTTTCTGAGTCATTCGTAACTGTCACTGTATGTCATGTTGTTACTTGTGGGTGGAGCACCAAGGCAAATTCTTTGTATATGAATACTTGGCCAATAAACTTACTTACTTACTTACTTACTTAACCGTTTGCTGATAAACTAATACTTCCTTATTTTACTTCTGTTTCCAGATGCTAATCCATCCCTCTACATATTTGTGTTCTCCACACAGTGACGGCCGCTGAGGACGAGGACACTGGCTCCCTGAGTGTTTGTCAGTCGATACTCGACCAGCGGACAGAACCCAGGTATGTAATTCCGTGTCTGTCGCTCGTTCCCACGAACAACCACCAGTTCGGCTGAGTTGCGACTTTATGCAGAGTCTGATCACTGAAATACTTTGTGTATTGAGGTAACTGCAGATGCTGATTCACACCAAAGATAGACACAAAGCGCTGGAGTAACTCAGCGGGACAAGCAGCATCTCTGGAGAGTTTAGTTTAGTTTATTGTCACGTGCACCGAGTTACAGGGAAAAGCCTTTGTTCCAAGCTAACCGGTCAGAGGGAAGACAACACATGTTTACAATCAAAGATAGACACAAAATGCTGGAGTAACTCAGTGGGACAGGCAGCATCTCTGGATAGAAGAAGGGTCTTGACCCGAAGTGTCACCCATTTCTTCTATCCAGAGTTTAGAGATATGGAAGGGTAAGGTGTGAAAACCCATTCCTTCTCTCCAGAGATGCTGCCTGTCCCGTTGAGTTAAGGCAGCATTTTGTGTCTAACTTTGGTTTAAACCAGCATCTGCAGTTCCTTCCTACACATGATTACAATTGTTCCATTTACAGTGTACAGATAGGGGAATAGCGTTTAGTGCAAGGTAAAACCAGCAAAGTCTGATAAAGGATAGTCAGAGGGTCATCAAAAAGGTAGACAGTAGTTCAGCGCTGCTCTCTGGTTGTGGTTGGATGATTCAGTTGCCTGATAACAGCTGGGAAGAAACTGTCCCCGAATCTGAGAATCAGAGAGAAGGAATGGGTGATGTTTTGGGTCGAGACCGTTCTTCAGTCTGAGAGTCACGGGAGAGAGACACAGAGATAAGGAAGTGAAAGGTGTGAAAACAAGGCAAAGGGAATGAGGTTGGATGAAAATGTAGAATAGATCATTGTTAGCTAGGAGAAGGTGACAACGAAGCAAACAGAGATAAGATTTAATCAAGGGGACGGTCAGACTGGTTGTAGAATAGGAAAGAGGAGGGATGGAGAAAGAGGGAAAGCAAGGCTACGAAGTTAGAGAAGTCGATAATCGTACCGATGTAAGCTGCCCAAGCGTAATATGGGGTGCTGTTCCCCAATTTGCGTTGGGCCTGACTCTAACAGTGAAGGAGGCCCAGGACAGAAAGGTATTTCTGTGTCTCCCTCTCCCATGACTCTCAGTATATATTGTACTCAATATTGTGAGCAATTTTGGGCCCCATATCTGAGGAAGGATGTGCTGGCTCTGGAGAGGGTCCAGAGGAGGTTTACATGAATGATCCCAGGAATGAGTGGGTTAACATATGATGAGCGTTTGATAGCACTGGGCCTGTACTCGCTGGAGTTTAGCAGAATGAGGGAGGGACATACAGAATAGTGAAAGGCTTGGATAGAGTGAACGTGGAGAGGATGTTTCCACTAGTGGGAGAGTCTAAGACTAGAGATTACAGCCTCAGAATTAAAGGATGTTCTTCCAGGAAGGAGATGAGGAAGGATATATTCAGTCAGAGGGTGGTGAATCTGTGGAATTCTTTGCCACAGTAGACTGTAGAGGCTAAGTCAGTGGATTGTTTAAGGCAGAGACGGATAGATTCTTGATTTGTACTGGTGTCAGAGGTTATGGGGAGAAGGCAGGAGAATGAGGTTAGGAGATAGTGATAGATCGGCCATGATTGAATGGTGGAGCAGACTTGATGGGCCGAATGGCTTAATTCTGCTCCTATCACTTATGACCTTATACAGTACGACTTGCCTGGGTTGTGTGCAAACACTGAATTCTGGTACACATGGCAATTATACAATCATACCAATAGATGGGCTGAAAAAAGGGTTGGCATGGACATGGTGGGCCGAAGGACCTGTTGCGATCTTGGATGGAGCTGTTCCCAAAGCAAGCTGCGATGCATCCTGATACAATCTATCTTCTGTCTACACTATTACTAAAACTCTCATCTTGACCACTTCCCCTCTGTGTTGTTTTTAAATTTGCTCAAAAACGGTTCAGATGTCGCCCGTCCAGAAGCTGCCGAGAATAAAGCTAAAGCAGCGGAGTGTGGGCTGCTGAGCCCACTCCCACATCCCCCTCCCCTGCACCCACCTTCCCTACACCCCCCCCCCTTCCCTACACATCCCCCCCTTCCCTACACCCCCCTTCCCTACACATCCCCCCCTTCCCTACACCCCCCCCTTCCCTACACATGCCCCCCTTCCCTACACCCCCCCCCCCGTCCCCTACACCCCCCCCGTCCCCTACACCCCCCCGTCCCCTACACCCCCCGTCCCCTACACCCCCCCGTCCCCTACACCCCCCCTTCCCTACACCCACCGTCCCCTACACCCCCCCATCCCATACACCCCCCCGTCCCTACACCCCCCCCGTCCCCTACACCCCCCCCGTCCCTACACACCCCCCGTCCCCTACACCCCCCCGTCCCCTACACCCCCCCGTCCCTACACACCCCCCCCGTCCCCTACAGCCCCCCTCCCTACACACCCCCCTTCCCCTACACCCCCCCGTCCCCTACACCCCCCCGTCCCTACACACCCCCCCGTCCCCTACACCCCCCCCGTCCCTACACCCCCCCTCCCTACACACCCCCGTCCCTACACACCCCCGTCCCTACACACCCCCCCGTCCCCTACAGCCCCCCCTCCCTACACCCCCCCCGTCCCCTACACCCCCCGTCCCCTACACCCCCCGTCCCCTACACCCCCCCGTCCCCTACACCCCCCCGTCCCCTACACCCCCCCGTCCCCTACATCCACCTCTCCCACACATCCCCCTCCCCACCTTCCCCAACTCCCTCCCCCACACACCACACACACACTTCCCCGCCCCCACACACCCCTTCCCCACACTCCCCCCCACACTCCCCCCCCCACACACGCCCTCCCCTACCCACACGACACCCCCTAGCCACGCAACCCCACAAACCCCCTCCCCACACATCCCTTCCCCCTTCATTCCAATGACATGCAGGTTTGTAGGCTGATTGGCTTGGCAACATTGTAAATTGTCCCTAGTGTGTGTAGGATAGTGTTAGTGTGCGGGGGATCGCTGGTCAGCACAGACTCGATGGGTCGAAGGGCCTGTTTCCACGTTGTATCTCTAGACTAAACACAGAACTAGTGTGTGAACGGGTGATCGATGGTCGAAGCGGGCACGGTGGGGTAAAGTGGTCGGCATGGTCTGTGGGCTGTGGGAGCCTGTTTCTGTGCTGTATCTCTAAACTAAACTAAGCTCTGAGCAATTTCTTGTGGTCTTGGGCTGAGCTGGTCCCAAACCAATGTGTAATGCAACCTAACAGTGTTCTTTCACAGTTCATGTGGAGAAGTTGGTGTGAGTCACTGGAGAAAAGCTGAACTTCCTTCATCTTTTGAGCACGATGAGACATCAGTTTGCTTTATTGACCACAGCTTCAATGTAGTTGGTGCAGCGTATGCTGTTGGTGATATTTACAGACATGTGATAGGAGCAGAATTAGGCCATTCAGCCCATCAAATCTACTCTGCCTTTTAATCATGGCTGATCCATCTCTCCCTACTAATCCCATTCTCCTGCCTTCTCCCCATAACCCCTGACAACCGTACGAATTCACAATCTATCTATCTCTGCCTTAACAATATCCACTGACTGGGCCGCCACAGCCTTCTGTGGCAAAAATTCCACAGATTCACCACCCTCTCACTAAAGAAATTCCTCCTCATCTCCTTCCTAGAAGAACGTTGAATTCATCGGCTATGACCCTCCCAGTAGTGGAAAAGTCCTATCCACATCCACTCTATCCAAGCCTTTCACTATTCGGTAAGTTTCAATGCGGTCCTCCTTCTAAACTCCAGCTAGTACAGGCCCAGTGCTGACAAACGCTCATCATATGTAAACACACTCATTCCTGGGACCATTCCTGTAAACCTCCTCTGGACCCTCTCCAGAGCCAGCACATCCTTCATCAGATGCGGGGCTCAAATTCCTCACAATATTCCAAATGCGGCCTCACCAGCGCCTCATAGAGCCTCAGCATTGCATCCATGTTGCTTAATGTATATTGGTTGCTGGAGTTTTACTGCAATAACTTTCTCTTCCAGACCGGGAGATCGGGTAACTGACGGGATATCTGGGATCAGACAATGATCGGGAGATCGTTCTTCCTCCTCTCCCTTCTCCAAGGTACCATCAGCAGCAACTCAGAAGTGTTTACGGGGAGTGATGCACTGGGGGAGGGGCGGTGAGGAGGGAGTGATGCACTGGGGGAGGGGCGGTGAGGAGGGAGTGATGCACTGGGGGAGGGGCGGTGAGGAGGGAGTGATGCACTGGGGGAGGGGGCGGTGAGGAGGGAGTGATGCACTGGGGGAGGGGTGGTGAGGAGGGAGTGATACACTGGGGGAGGGGGCGGTGAGGAGGGAGTGATGCACTGGGGGAGGGGCGGTGAGGAGGGAGTGATGCACTGGGGAGGGGGGGTGAGGGGGGAGTGATGCACTGGGGGAGGGGCGGTGAGGAGGGAGTGATGCACTGGGGGAGGGGCGGTGAGGAGGGAGTGATGCACTGGGGGAGGGGCGGTGAGGAGGGAGGCTCTACCACTACGCCACGATGCCGCTCTTCTACGCTCTGTTCACACCAGGTCCACAGCGCAGGATAAACGGTGTGGAAAGTCCAGTGAACTGACAGGGTGTTCACTGCTAAAGATTGTTCCTTCTCTCCTCAGCCGTGGTGTCGGGAGAGTGGAGTGCGGACAATCCCGGAGCTGTGACAGCGCAGAATGGTTTGTGTGCACGGATTCCGTGTCACTACAGATACCCGTCGATACTGAACAATGAACCACGGACTGGAATCTGGTTTAACAGTGAGTCGCACGACAACAAAGGTCCTGTAGCCTTCCACTCCGGGAATCCCAGTCTAGAATTAACAAAGTTTCAGCATCGGACCCGGCTGTCAGGAATCCTGAAAGACAACGACTGTTCCCTGGTTATAGACAACGTCACGCAGCAAGATGCAGGTCCTTATTTTTTCAGAGTTGAATTCGATGGGGGAGAACGTTACAACTACCGCCCTGTAACACAGCTCAGTGTTACTGGTAAGTGCTCTGTATAATTCACTCATTCACTCAACAGTTTCTCCCAGCTGTTATCAGGCAACTGAACCATCCTACCACAACCAGAGAGCAGTGTTGAACTACTGTCGACATCACTGGTGACCCATCGGACTATCCTTGATTGGACTTTGCTGGCTTTACCTTGCACTAAACGTTATTCCCTTATCACGTATCCATACACTGCAAATGGCTCGATTGCAATCATGTATAGTCTTTCTGCTGAGGCAGATAGTAGTTCAGGACCGCTCCCTGGTTGTGGTAGGATGATTCAGTTGCCTGATAACAGCTGGGAAGAAACTGTCCCTGAATCTGGAGGTGTGCGTTTTCACACTTCTATACCTTGTAAAAACATCCTTGCTCGTGTGGGACTGGGATTTCGATGTGAACCGATGTATCCAGTGATATTTAACTAACAGTATTTGTTTCTCTGTGTGTTAGATTTCATGGATAAACCCACGATATTCGCTGCTGAATTGGTGGCAGGAAAGCCTGTGAACATGACCTGCTCCTTCAGCACCACGTGTGATGGAACGGCCCCCACCTTAACCTGGGTCACCCCCGCTGATGAACCACCGTCAGCCTCACACAGCGTAACTCAGCAGGGTGACACTCTGACATATACTTCTGTTCTGTCCCTGACCCCAGCGCTCAAACATCACGGGCAAAACCTCACCTGCAGAGTCACATACCCAACTGTGTCATCGGAGCAGACCCTCACACTGACTGTGGAATGTAAGTACGGAGATCGTTTATTGTGCAGGAACATCAATAATCTATTAGCAGTGCTGGTATATAAGGTCATAGACGATAGGTGCAGAATTAGGCCATTCAGCCCATCAACTCTACTCTGCCATTCAATCATGGCTGATCAATCTCTCTCTCCTAACCCCTTTCTTCTGCCTTCTCCCCATATCCTCTGACACCCGTACTAATCAAATCAATACCAAAAGCTGGAGAAACTCAGCAGGACAGGCTGCATCTCTGGAGAGAAGGAATGGGTGACGTTTCGGGTCGAGACCCTTCTTCAGACTGAAAGTTACGGGAAAGGGAAACGAGAGATATAGACGATGATGTAGAGAGATGTCGGACCTACCTGATCTCCTGGTTGCTAAACACATTAATTCTCCTTCCCATTCCCACACTGAACTTTCTGTCCTCGGACACCACCATTGTCAGAGTGAGGTTAAATGCAAATTGGAGGATCAGCATCTCATATTTAGCTTGGGCAGTTTACAGCCCAGTGGTATGTATATTGATTTCTCTAACTTCAGGTAGCCCCGGCATTCCCTCTCTCTCCATCCCTCCCCCACCCAAGTCTCATCAGCTTCTCGTTCTCACCCAACAAACAGCTAACAACGGCCTGTTTCCTTTATCATCGTTAACTTTTTGCATATCTTTCATTCTTTGTTCTATATGTCTCTACACCATCGTCTATATCTCTCATTTCCCTAAACATACAACTAGTGTGTGAATGTGTGATCGATGGTTGGCGCAGACTCCGTGGGCTGAAGGGCCTATTTCCGCAGTGTATCTCTACAGTCTGAAGACTAAAGTCTTTTACAAGGATCAGCGAAAGTGCCGCAAAACTGGTTGCTGAATGTTACCTGTTTGCAGACGCCCCCCAGAATCTCTCAATCACTTCCCCCGACAATGTGAACAATTCCTGGGTCAGTATAAAGGAAGGAAACTCTGCAGCGATCCTCTGCTCCCTCCAGAGTTTCCCAGCGTCTAACCTGATGTGGAGACATCGGTGTCACGCTGAACACAACACGTTCCAGCAACGAGCTGTGGATGGACATAGACATAGACATAGAAAATAGGTGCAGGAGGAGGCCATTCGGCCCTTCGAGCCAGCACCGCCATTCATTGTGATCATGGCTGATCGTCCCCAATCAATAACCCGTGCCTGCCTTCTCCCCATATCCCTTGATTCCACTAGCCCCTAGAGCTCTATCTAACTCTCTCTTAAATCCATCGAGTAACTTGGCCTCCACTGCCCTCTGTGGCAGGGAATTCCACAAATTCACAACTCTCTGGGTGAAAAAGTTTTTTCTCACCTCAGTCTTAAGTGGCATCCCCTTTATTCTAAGACTTTATTCTAAGACCCTGGTTCTGGACTCGCACAACATTGGGAACATTTTTCGTGCATCTACCTTGTCCAGTCCTTTTATAATTTTATATGTTTCTATAAGATATCCCCTCATCCTTCTAAACTCCAGTGAATACAAGCCTAGTCTTTTCAATTCCCTCAGCTGACAGGGAAGGATGCTGGGGTCTATCAGTGTGTGGCAGAGAATGAACATGGGACAGCAGAGAGGGATGTGACCCTCACTGTAGAATGTGTGTAGACACACACTGTCATGTCTATGTAAAGGCAGATGGTTTATTGGCCCATGAGAGATGCTGGAATTCGCTAACACAAACACTCTCTCTCACACACACTCACTCACACACGCAGTCTCCCTCTCTCTCTCTCGCACACACACACACATTCTCTCTGTCCCACACATGAACATCATCCCTCACACACACACACTCTGTCGCTCATACATACACACTCACTCATACACACACACATTCTCTCACAAACAATCGCCACACACACGCGCTTCTGCTCTCTCTCTCCCTCTCTCTCCCTCTCTCTCTCTCTCTCTCTCACACACACACACACTCACTCACTCAAACACACACACACACACATCCTCAAGATCTCGGAGAAAACCCACGCAGGTCACGGGGAGAACGTGCAAACTCCGTACAGAAAGGCACCGGTGTTCAGGATTGAACCCGGGTCTCTGGCGCTGTGAGGCAGGAGCTCTACCCACTGCGCCACCGTGCCGCCCACATCTACAGCCTTTTGTGTTCCCCACCTGTATGTAGCCTGTCTCACCTCTGCCTGACGTTGTTGGATTATATTGTTCTTTCCACCCAGAAACCTTCAATGCCTCCCTCTATGTATCGTCACTCCTCACGTTGCTTAAACACAAAGTAGTGGAGCAACTCAGTGGGTCAGGCAGCTTCTTTAGAGTCATAGAGTCTTACAGCATGGTAACAGGCCCTTTGGCCCAACTTGCCCACACCGGCCAACGAGCCCCATGGTAACAGGCCAACTTCGGCCCATATCCCTCCAAACAAGTCCTATCCATGTTACCTGTCCAACTGTGTTTTAAATGTTGCAATGATCCCAGCCTCAATTACCTCCTCCGGCACCTCATTCCTTATAAAAAGGACTGGACAAGCTAGATGCAGGAAATATGTTCCCAATGTTGGGCAAGTCCAGAACCAGGGGCCACAGTCTTAGAATAAAGGGGAGGCTATTTAAGACTGAGGTGAGAAATAACTTTTTCACCCAGAGAGTTGTGAATTATTGGAATTCCCTGCCACAGAGGGCAGTGGAGGCCAAATCATTGGATGGATTTAAGAGACAGTTAGATAGAGCTCTAGGGGCTAGTGGAGTCAAGGGATATGGGGAGAAGGCAGGCACGGGTTATTGATTGGGGATGATCAACCATGACCACAATGAATGGTGGTGCTGGCTCGAAGGGCCGAAGGGCCTCCTCCTGCACCTATTTTCTATGTTTCTATGTAGAGAGATAAAGAACAATGAATGTAAGATCGGAGAGCAGGAGGCATCACAGAGGGGGAGCAGTGAGAGGGGATGTGGCAGAACTGCAATGTTGTGAAAGATTGCAGCAGGGACTTGATCATTGGCCAGATGAGCTGATGAATGGTTAATTGAATTTAAATCAGAGAAATGTGAGATGCTGCATTTTGGGACGTCTAACAAGAGCAGCACCTACACAGTTAATGGTAGGCCTGTGGGGAATGTTGTAGAGCAGAGGGATCAAGGATTGCAGGTGCAAGGTTCCTTGAAGGTCAAGTCACAGGTAGTCAAAAAGGCTTTTGGCATACTGGCCTTCATCAGTCAGAGTATTGAGTATAGAAGTTGGGAGGTCATGTTGCAGTTGTATAAGACGTTGGTGAGACCGCATTTAGAATATTGTGTTCAGTTCTGGGCACCATGTTACAGGAAAGATATTATCAAGCTTGAAAGGGTTCAGAGAAGATTTATGAGAATGTAGCCAGGACTAGAGGGCCCGAGCTACAGGAAGAGGTTGTACAGGCTGGGTCTCTATTGTTTGGAGTGCAGGTGGATGAGGGGTGATATTATAGAGGTGAAAAGGAACATATAAAATCATAAAAGGACTGGAAAATCATAAAAGGACTGGAAAAGAGTTGCTGCCTCACAGCACCAGAGAGCCAGGTTCAATCCTCACTACGGGTGCTTGTCGGTACGGAGTTTGCAAGTTCATCCCATAACCTACGTGGGTTTTCTTCGGATGCTCCGGTTTCCTCCCACACTCCAAAGATATACAGGTGTGCAGGTTAATTGGCTTGGTATATTTGTAAATTGTCCCTAGTGTGTGCAGGATAGTATATGTGTGGGGATCGCTGGCCGGCGTGGACACGGTGGGCCGAAGGGCCTGTTTCCGTGCTGTATCTCTAAACTAAACTAAAGAAGAGGTTGGATAGACTTTCTCTGGAGTTCATGTTCATAAGTGATGGGAGCACAATAAGGCCATTCGGCCCATCAAGTCTACTCTGCCATTCGATCATGGCTGATCTATTTCTCCCTCCCCTGCCCCATTCCCCTGCCTTCTCCCCATAGCCTCTGACACCCGTACTAATCAAGAATCTATCTATCTCTGCCTTAAATATAACCACTGACTTGGCCTCCACTGCCGTCTGTGGCAAATAATTCCACAGATTCACCACCCAGTTGAAAGGCTGAGGGGAGACCTGATAGAAATATATAAAACTATGAGTTGCATTGAGAAGGTAGACAGTCAGAATCTTTTTCACATGGTGCAAATGTCAAGGTTGAGAGGGCAGAGCTTTAAGGTGAGAGGGGAAAATTGTAAAGGAGATGTGCGGGGCAACTTTTACAATACGATACGACACGATAGAACTTTATTTATCCCAGGAGAATACTAAATACACAAAATACACAAACACAAAATACTTGAAATATGAAACTAAAGTGACGAGTGGAAAGGCTTGGGGGCTGTGCAAAGATTACGTGGGAGGGGGGTGGTGGGGAGGCGAGTCAGTCTCAGTCTACACTACGACAGAAGGGGGAGGAGTTGTACAGTTTGATAGCCACAGGGAAGAAGGATCTCCTGTGGCGTTCTGTGCTGCATCTTGGTGGAACCAGTCTGTTGCTGAAGGTGCTCCTCAGGTTGACCAATGTGTCACAGAGGGGGTGAGCTGTATTGTCCAGGATGCTCCACAGTTTGAGGAGCATCCTCCCCTCCAAGACCAACCTCCTGTGAATCCAACTCCGCCCCAGGATGGAGCCGGCCTTCCTGATGAGCTTGTTGATCCCATTGGCGTCCGCAGCCTTCGCCCTATTGCCCCGGCACACGGCAGTGAAGAAGATGGCACTGGCCACCACCGATTAGTAGAACATCTGCAGCTTCTTGCTGCAGATGTTGAAGGAGCGGTGCCTTCTCAGAAAGCTCTGTCCCTTCTTGTACAGGGCCTCAGAGTTCTTGGATCAGTCCCGTTTACTGAAGATAGACACAAAATGCTGCAGCAGATAATGCTGGAGAAACTCAGCGGGTGAGGCAGCATCGATGGAGCGAAGGAAGTGGGCAACGTTTCGGGTCGAGACCCTTCTTCAGACTGATGTGAGGGTGGGGGCGGGAAGAAGAATGAAGAGGCGGAGACAGTGGACTGAGGGAGAGCTGGGAAGGAGAGGAGGAAGCCGGGCCAACCTGAAATTAGAGAAGTCAATGTTCATACCGCTGGGGTGTAAACTGCCCAAGCGAAATATGAGGTGCTGCTCCTCCAATTTACGGTGGGCCTCACTCTGGCCATGGAGGAAGCCCAGGACAGAAAGGTCGGATTCGGAATGTGAGGAAGAGTTGAAGTGCTGAGCCACTGGGAGATCAGGTTGGTTATTGCAATGCCGGAGTAACTCAGTGGGACAGGCAGCATCTCTGGAGGGAAGGAATAGGTGACATTTTAGGGCAAGACCTTTCTTCAGACTGGTGATATTTGTATAAGGTACTTGTACTCCCTGGTAAACTGTTTAACCATGGAGAGCATCTGCAACACGCTGCCAAGGGCAGTGATGGAGGCAGATAGGACAGATCCTTCTCCAGAAATGCTGCCTGTACCACTGAGTTTACTCCAGCATTTTGCGTTTGATTGCCTAGAAACATAGACAAATAGGTGCAGGAGTAGGCCATCTTCAAGCCAGCACCACCATTCAATATGATCTTGGCTGATCTACTAAAATCAGTATCCCCGAGTCCTGCTTTTTCCCCATATCCCTTGATTCCTTTAGCCCTAAATGCTAAATCTAACTCTCTCTTGAAAAAAATTCAGTGAATTGGACTCCACTGCCTTCTGTGGCAGAGAATTGCACAGATTCACAACTCTCTCGTGTCTTGTTCCTCCCTCTCCAGATGCGCCAGAGATTTCCCGGGATACGGGATGCACTCACACACCTGAGAGTGTCACCTGTGTGTGTGCGGCCAGGTGCAACCCACCCGGAGAGCTCACCTGGCGCCTCCCCCTCGCCAACCTCAGCGGAAATCAAACCCACGGACGTCTCCACATCTGGCAGGTGGCAAGCGGGCATCTGGTGAATGGCTCCCTCACTCTGAGAGGGGGTGCGGGAGGGGAGAACGTGACAGCCGTGTGCTCAGTCCGAAACCGGCACGGGGAAGCCATGCTCACGCTGTATCTGTGGATGGAAGGTGAGGACATTTATGGGCGAGGGAAGTCAGAGAGCCAGAGAGTCATACTGTAATGGCCATTTCTAACTTTTACAATGTCCAACTTTCCATTGCCATTACTACACAGGTAAGTAGGAGTGATCTTACACAGACTAAAAAAGAACAGATATTCCAGTCATTCTTTATTGAAGTAGTTGTACAAACAAAGATATGAACATACCAGGTTCCCTTTATTCTCATACAAGTTGTAACTTCCTGTCCTCCCGATCTGTGTGAACTGTGTACCCTCCACCTCCTGTAGCTGGTCTGAATCACTCCCTGTCCACTAAGCACATGTGTTACACCCCTCCATTCATCAAATGACCGCCACCAAGTGTCCAAAATAATAGCGTTCGAAATATCTAGACAAACTAATATAATATGCCATCAGTAGCTGGCCGAAACATAAATGGCTCCTTTATTTATTTATTTATTTATTGTTTATTTTATTAGAAGTTAATACAGTACAAAACTCAACTATGTCATACCGTAATCCATTCTATGTACAACCTCTAGTTTTATGTTATGAGAAGGAAGTAAGCAAGACAAGAAAAAGAAAACAATAGAAAGGGGAAAAAGTGGGAAAATAGATGGTAGAGAGTAGAAAAACGTGAAGTGTGTATGTAAAAAAAAGAAAAGAAAAAAGAGAAAGTGGAAAGTAGAAATAGAAGAGAAGGCCCCTTAAAAGAGAATTTTTCAAATCTGTATTCGGAGATGTAGATCTATCCACGTCATGAACTGAAATCAGCAATCCTTATGGTACCGCTGCATCACATGATTCCAAAAAGTCGATGAAAGGAGACCTCCTTAAGAATTGGTCATATTTATCTATTAGTCGGAGTCTCATTTCTTCAAGGCGTGCTATGTCCATCATATTCCTAATCCACATTTTAACAGTTGGTATGGTTGTATTTTTCCAAAATTTAAGTATCAATTTCTTTCCAATTATTAACCCATAATTTAAAAAACATTTTGGTCTTTATTTAAATTGGTATCTTCTCCTATTATTCCAAATATAATCCATTCCATTTTGGGTTCTATTCTTGACTTGAAGAGCTTTGTAAATATATCAAATATATCACTCCAAAATGTATTCAACTTTGTACATCCTACAAATGAATGTGTTATATTAGCGTTTTGAAACAAACATTTATCGCATCTGGGGGATACGTTTGGATAAAATTTATTCAACCTCGTTTTTGAATAATATAGTCTATGTAATCATTTGAATTGAATTAAATTATGTCTTGCATTAATAGAACAGTTATGTGTATTCATCAAATACTTTTCCCATCTATCCTTCGAGATCTTTATCATTAGCTCCTGTGCCCAATCTTCCCTTAGTGCTTCTGTTGAGGGTGATTCTCTATATAATATATTATTATAAAAGTATGATATTAATTTTTGTGAATCAGCCTTAATATTCATTGCTTCTTCTAAAGGGTCTAAAAATATAGTTTGAAATCTATGTGTATATTTCTTCATAAAGTCACATACCTGTATATATTTAAAATATTGATTATCCTTCAATTTAAATTTTAATTTTAATTGTTGAAATGATAACAGTTTGCCCAATTCATACATATCCCCTACTTTCCTAATCCCCAGTCTATCCCATTGTTGATATGTGTTGTCGATGAGAGAAGGTTTGAATGCGGGGTTGTTCAATAATGGGGTTCGTACTGATAAATTATTTAATTTCAAGGATACTTTTATTTGTTTCCAAATTCTTATTATATTGTGAATAATTGTGTTCTTCTTATATATTATACTATTCAATTTTATCGGTGAGAGCAGGATCGTTCCTATATCGTGCGGATAGCACTCCTCTTTCTCCATTCTTATCCACTCCAACTGCTGAGTGGAACTATCCAGCCAGTACATTATGTTCTTAATATGCACTGCCCAGTAGTAATACATAAAGTTAGGTAATGATAAACCCCCAACTTCTTTAGATTTGCACAAATGCTTTCATTGAATTCTATGTGTTCTGTAATCCCATATAAAATTAGTGATAGTGGAATTTGGTTTTTTGAAAAAATATTTTGGAATATATATTGGGATCGCTTGAAACAAATATATTAATTGTGGTAAGAAAGTCATTTTTATAGCGTTAATTCTACCTATCAATGAGAGCGGAAGCGTTTTCCAAAATTTAATCATATCATTCAGTTTATTTAATAGTGGTATAAAATTGGCACTAAATAATGATTTGTGTCTTCTCGTAATTTGAATACCCAGATACTTGAATTTTTCTGTTGCAATTTTGAAAGGGAATTTTAGTAAGTGTCTCGAATCCTGTGGTTTTAAAGACATAATTTCGCTTTTATTCCAATTTATTCTATATCCTGAAAAAGAGCCGAATTCCTCAATTAGTGTTAATAAGGTGGGTATACTCGTTTGTGTATTAGTAATATATAAAAGGATATCATCAGCATATAGTGACATTTTATTCTTTGAGTCCTTAGTGTTATATCCGTGAATATTCGGGTGATTTCTAATCATTTCGGCCAACGGTTCTATCATAAGGGCAAATAGCAATGGTGATAAAGCACACCCTTGCCTATTACCCCTTGATAAGTAAAATTTTGGAGATAGCGTATTGTTAGTTAGTATTCTTGCCGTAGGTCTATCGTAAAGTAGTTTAACCCATCTAATAAAATTCTCTCCCATATTGAATTTTTGGAGTACCTTGTATAAATACTGCCATTCTACTTGATCAAATGCCTTCTCTGCATCCAGCGTGACAACTGAAATATCTTCATTGTCCTCATTATGAGAGTACATTATATTGAAAAGCCTTCTCAAATTATTAAATGATTGTCTTTTGGGTATAAATCCCGTTTGATCCGTATTTATTAAATTGTTAATATAATTATTTAGCCTTCTAGCTAGAATCTTTGCTAAAATTTTCTGATCCGTATTTAGTAGTGAAATAGCTCTATAAGAACCCGGTTCATCTAAATCTTTATCTTTTTTTGGTATAAGTGTTATTGTTGCTTCTGCTAGGGTTTCTGGTAGTTTATTTTCAGTATAAGCCTGCGTGTATAAATTGAATAATCTTGGTACAATTGACTCCTGAAATCTTTTATAAAATTCATTACTAAAACCGTCTGGTCCTGGGGTCTTCCAATTTTTCAGTGAGTTTATTATTTGTTTTATTTCTTCATTAGTAATCCGTGCTCCTAATTGCTCTTGTTCTAAACTATCCAATTTTGGGAGCTTGCAATTATCTAAAAAATTTGTAATTTTACTTACATCTGTATTTATTTTAGATGTATATAAATTGTGATAAAATTGGGCAAACCTCTTATTAATATCCTTAGGCAGTGTTAAAAACTCACCCTTATCCGATTTAATGTTAGTAATAGTTTTTTCCTTTTCTCGTTGCTTCAGTTGCCTCGCAAGTAGTTTATGTGGCTTATCCCCAAATTCGAAGTGTGCTTGTTTTGTAATTTGGAATAATCTTATTACTCTAGCCGATAGTATTCTATTGACTTTATATTTCAATAAAGTTATCTTATTATGTTTATTTATGGTTGGGTCAGTTGCATTGTCCAGTTCTAGTAGTTTTATTTTCTGTTCTATCCGCTGAAGTTCTCTTTTATTTTCCTTATTTTGAAAACTTTGGTAAGAAATTATGACACCGCGAATATATGCCTTGAAGGTTTCCCGTAATAGCGGTGCAGAAATACCCGGCGTGTCATTTATTTCGAAAAAAAGTTTTATTTGTTCTTTTATATACTCATAACCCTGCGGGTTATTTAATATATGTACATTGAATCTCCAAAAAGGTTTTATACTCGGCATTCCCTCAATTTTAAGTATAAAAGTCAATGGTGAATGATCAGAAATAATACTATTATGATATGATGGTTTATTCGTATACGGGATTAATTTTGTGTCCAATAAAAAATAGTCAATTCGCGAATAAGTTTTGTGAACTGATGAATAAAATGAGTATTCCCTACCACTTGGATTTGCTATTCTCCAAATATCAGCTATGTTATTATTTTTTATATAAGTATTTAAAAATTCACAGGTCTTAGTTTTAACAAGACGCTTCCCTAGCTTTATTGATTTATCTAAGTATGGCTCCTACACATACCGTGTGGAAACAGGCCCTTCGGCCCAACTTGCCCACACCAACCAACATGTCGCACCTACACCAGTCCCACCTGCCTGCATTTGGCCCATACCCCTCTAAACCTGACCTCATCGTGTTCCTGTCTAATTCTCGAGTGATGGCAACATTCTCATTACACAACACCCTTAGTGTTGTGTAATGAACCGGATTTCATAAGGGAACTCGAGGTAAAGGAGCCATTAGGAGGTGGTGACCACAATATGTTTTAATCTACAATTTGAGAGGGAGAAGGGAAAATCAGAAATGTCAGTATTACAGTTGAACAAAGGGGACCTATGGAGCCATGAGGGAGGAGCTGGCCAAAGTTGACTGGAAAGATACCCTGGCAGGGATGGCAGTGGAACAACAATGGCAGGTATTTCTGGGAATAATACAGAACGTGCAGGGTCAGTTAATTCCAAAGAGGGAGAATTATTCCAAGGGGAGTAAGGGGCGACCGTGGCTGACAAGGGAAGTCAGGGACAGTGTAAAAATAAAAGAGAAGATGTATAACATTGCAAAGATGAGTGGGAAGCCAGAGGATTGGGTAACTTTTAAAGAGCAACAGAAGATAACTAAAAATGTAATGCAGGCAGAAAAGATGAGGTACGAAGGTAAGCTAGCCAAGAATATAAAGGAGGATAGTAAAAGCTTCTTTAGGTATGTGAAGAGGAAAAAATTAGTTCAGACCGAAGTTGGAATCTTGAAGACGACAACAGGTGAATTTATTATGGGGAACAAGGAAATGGCAGACGAGTTGAAAAGGTATTTTGACAATATACAATAGACAATAGGTGCATAGTAGGCTATTTGGGCCTTCGAGCCAGCACCGCCATTCAATTTGATCATGGCTGATCATGCACATTCAGTAACCCGTTCCTGCCTTCTCACCATAATCCCTAGTCTCCGCTATCTTTTTTTTTTTTTTAATATTTTATTTTATTAGAAGTAAGTACAGTCATATGGCACCAAAGTGCCTAATATATATTTTCATAATACATTTTATGTACAACTTCTTTTTGTTACATTGAAAAAAGATTAGAATAAGAAAAAGAAGTTAGATAGTAAAGGATAGAAAGATGTGAAATATATAGTGTGTGAAAAAAGAAAACGAGTAAATGAAGAAAGTTGAGAGAGAAAATAGAGAAAATAAAATAAAATAAAAAAGAAAAGGAGATCATTATTTATAATCTTGACCAACCCTCGTCCAGTCCTGAAACAGTTATTTTTTACAATTGTGTTGCACCATATGATTCCAAGAAAAACGACGAATGGAGACCAACTCGTTATGAATTGGTCTGATTTATCCATTAGGAGGAATCGCATTTCCTCAAGATGAGCGGTGTCCAACATACTTGCAATCCACATTTTAAGCGTTGGTATTGATGTACCCTTCCAAAATTTAAGAATTAATTTTTTTGCTATTATTAAACCATAGTTAAGGAATAGATTTTGAGATGTGTTCAATTTATTCCCATCTTCCATTACGCCAAATATAATCATTTCAGTATTAGGTTCCATTCTTGTCTTGAATAATTTTGTAAATATTTGAAAAATATCATTCCAAAATCTATAAAGTTTTATGCAGGAAACTAAGGAGTGTGTTATAGTTGCCTTTTGGGCTAGACATTTATCACAAGTGGCGGATATATTTGGATAAAATTTGTTCAATCTTGTTTTTGAATAATATAATCTATGTACAATTTTAAATTGTATTAGATTATGTCTTACATTAATTGAACATTTGTGAATATATATCAGGTATTTTTCCCATTTAACCTTCGTAATTTTTATCATTAGTTCCCGTTCCCACTCTTCTCTAAGTACCTCTGTCGATGGTAGGTCTATATTTAGAATACTATTATATAAATATGATATTAATTTTTGTGAGTCAGCTTCAATATTCATTGCTTCTTCCAATAAGTCAGGAGTTACTTTTTGATATCCTTGTATATATTTTTTCACGAAATCGCAAATCTGAAGATAATTAAAATATTGGTTGTTTTTCAATTTAAATTTTAATTGTAGTTGTTGGAATGATAGTAGGTTTCCCATTTTGTACGTATCCCCGATCCTTCTAATTCCGAGACTTTCCCATTAGTTATATGTCTTATCAATAAGAGATGTTTTAAATAAAGGGTTATTCGCTATTGGCATTAACAGTGATAGATTTCTTAATTTTAAAGATAATTTTATTTGTTTCCAAATTCTTATTGTACCATATATAATTGGGCTCTTCTTATATATTGTGTTATTCAGTTTTTTTGGGGAGAAGAGGATCGTTCCTATATTACAAGGATGGCAATCCTCCTTCTCCATTTTTATCCATTCTGTCTGTTGGGTAGAACTATCCAACCAATGAATCATATTCTTAATATGCACTGCCCAGTAATAATACATAAAATTCGGAAGTGAAAGTCCCCCGACCTCTTTTGGTTTACATAAGTGTTTTTTTGTGATTCTATGTGATCTATAGTCCCAAATATAATTAGTAATATTAGAGTCTAATTTAAAAAAATATATTTTGGTATATATACCGGTATAGATTGAAATAGGTATAGTAATTGTGGTAGGAAGATCATTTTTATTGCATTTATTCTACCTAATAATGATAAGGGAAGTGTTTTCCAAAATGTAATCAACGTATTAAGTTTATTTAATAAAGGTATGAAATTGGCATTGAATAATGCTTTATATTTTCTAGTAATCTGAATACCCAAATATTTAAATTTTTCTGTTGCGATTTTAATGGGGAACTTCAGTAAGTGTGTAGGTTCTTGAGGTTTTAATGTCATGATTTCACTTTTATTCCAGTTTATTCTATATCCAGAAAAAGACCCAAATTCCTCTATTAAGTTTAATAAATTTGGTATGCTCGTTTGTGACTTTGTAATATATAAAAGTATATCGTCTGCACATAATGAGATTTTATTCTTTGAGTCCCTGGTATTATAGCCCTGAATAATCGGATGAATTATTATACTTTCAGCCAGGGGTTCTATCATAAGGGCAAATAGCAGGGGTGATAGTGCACATCCCTGCCTATTACCCCTTGATAGTTGAAATTTTTGAGATAACATGTTATTAGTTAAAATTCTTGCCATTGGTTTGTCATATAATAATTTTACCCATGTTATAAAATTCTCTCCCATATTAAATTTTTGTAGTACTTTATATAAGTATTGCCACTCTACCTGATCAAATGCTTTCTCTGCATCCAAAGAAATAATTGATATATCTTCTTCCTCTACTTTATGCGAGTACATTATATTAAACAGGCGTCTCAGATTATTAAATGAGTATCTTTTAGGTATAAACCCCGTTTGATCAGGGTTTATCAATTTACTAATATATTTGCTTAATCTTCTTGCTAAAATCTTTGCTAAAATTTTCTGATCTGTATTTAAAAGTGATATAGCTCTGTACGAGCCCGGTTCTTCTAAATCTTTATCTTTTTTTGGAATAAGCGCAAAAGTTGATTCTGTTAGTGTTTCAGGTAGTTTGTTTTCTTTAAAAGCATGTGAGTATAAATTAAATAAATAAGGGGTTGTTATCTCCTGAAATTTTTTATAAAATTCACTATAAAACCACCTGGTCCCGGTGTCTTACCATTTTTCAGCGATTTTATTGTTTCACCTATTTCTTTGACTGTAATTTGAGCTCCTAGTTCCTCTTGTTCCAAAAGGTCCAGTATTGGAAGATTACAGTTATCTAGAATTTTTTTTATTTTACTATCTTCTATTTTAATTTTAGATGTATATAAGTTTTGATAAAATTGGGCAAATCTATTATTAATATCTTTAGGTAGTATTAGTAATTCACCTTTCTCCTTCTTGTCTCCTTTTGTTGCCATTTCAAGCAGAGACCCTTGGCTGTAAGAATCTTCTTCTTCTGAACCTTCTTCTGTCGTTTGCAGAGTATCCAATACTTCCTCGAGCTGAAGGCTGATAGTATTTTTCTCTGGCGCCCTTGAACGATTATCTCTGCTCATTTAAACTCATTTAAACACCCGATTTCACCATTAAGCTCCCCGATTTTCACGTCACCTTCTGATGATATCACCCTTACACAACACCAGGCGACTTCGGTGAGCTTTTTTAAAATCGGTGCTGACTTAAAACGGCTTTTACAATTTTTTTACGGGGGAGAAGCTCAATGCCGCGCCTTAATTCTCCATGACGCCGCCGGAAGTCCCTACTCTGAGAAGTTGAGGAGCAAGTTCTCAGCTAGTGATTCTTCTTCAGTTTGGAACGGCTTGCAAGAAATTAATAACTATAAGAGGATAGTCCCCCGCTCTTTGGACAATCGTCAGCTGACCAACCACCTGAATGAGTTTTACTGCAGGTTTGAAAATCAGAAATGTAACCCTGGTACTCCCTCCCCCCCTCCCCAACTAACACAGCCAGACCCCAGTCTGCAAAGAATCGACCCTGCACCCACTCCTTCCCATTCACCACTTCTCACCTAATTAAGGCAAGACTGCAGTATGAAAAGACTGGACCATTTCCCACCCCAGCCAACATTTCACACCCACTCACAGCCTGACCTCAGTCTGTCACTGTATGTCATGTTGTTACTTGTGGGCGGAGCACCAAGGCAAATTCTTTGTATATGGATACTTGACCAATAAACTTATTTACTTACTTACTTAACCATTTGCTGATAAAAGAATACTTCCTTATTTTACTTCCGTTTCCGGATGCTAATCTACCCCTCTACACATTTGTGTTCTCCACAAAGTGACGGCTGCTGAGGATGAGGACACTGGCTCCCTGAGTGTTTGTCAGTCGATACTCGACCAGCGGACAGAACCCAGGTACGTAATTCCGTGTCTGTCGCTCGTTCCCATGAACAACCACCAGTTCGGCTGAGTTGCGACTTTGTGCAGAGTCTGATCACTGAAATACTTTGTGTATTAAGGTAACTGCAGATGCTGGTTCACACCAAAGATAGACACAAAGAGCTGGAGTAACAGCAAGACAAGCAGCATCTCCGGATAGAAGAAGGGTTTTGACACGAAGTGTCACCCATTTCTTCTATCCAGAGTTTAGAGATATGGAAGGGTAAGGTGTGAAAACCCATTCCTTCTCTCCAGAGATGCTGCCTGTCCCGTTGAGTTAAGCCAGCATTTTGTGTCTAACTTCGGTTTAAACCAGCATCTGCAGTTCCATCCTACACATGATTACAATTGTTCCATTTACAGTGTACAGATAGGGGAATAGCGTTTAGTGCAAGGTAAAACCAGCAAAGTCAGATCAAGGATAGTCCGAGGGTCATCAAAAAGGTAGACAGTAGTTCAGCGCTGCTCTCTGGTTGTGGTAGGATGATTCAGTTGCCTGATAACAGCTGGGAAGAAACTGTCCCCGAATCTGAGAATCAGAGAGAAGGAATGGGTGATGTTTTGGGTCAAGACCGTTCTCCAGACTGAGAGTCAGGGGAGGGAGAGAGACACAGAGATAAGGGAGTGAAAGGTGTGAAAACAAGGCAAAGAGAATGAGGTTGGATGAAAATGTAGATTAGATCATTGTTAGCTAGGAGAAGGTGACAACGAAGCAAACAGAGATAAGATTTAATCAAGGGGACGTCAGACTGGTTGTAGAATAGGAAAGGGGAGGGATGGAGAAAGAGGGAAAGCAAGGCTACGGACTTAGAGAAGTAGATAATCGTACCGATGTAAGCTGCCCAAGAGTAATATGAGGTGCTGTTCCCCAATTTGTGTTGGGCCTGACTCTAACAGTGAAGGAGGCCCAGGACAGAAAGGTATTTCTGTGTCTCCCTCTCCCATGATTCTCAGTATATATTGTACTCAATATTGTGAGCAATTTTGGGCGCCATATCTGAGGAAGGATGTGCTGGCTCTGGAGAGGGTCCAGAGGAGGTTTACATGAATGATCCCAGGAATGAGTGGGTTAACATATGATGAGCGTTTGATAGCACTGGGCCTGGACTCACTGGAGTTTAGAAGAATGAGGGGGGGACATACAGAATAGTGAAAGGCTTGGATAGAGTGAACGTGGAGAGGATGTTTCCACTAGTGGGAGAGTCTAGGACTAGAGATTACAGCCTCAGAATTAAAGGATGTTCTTTTAGGAAGGAGATGAGGAAGGACATCTTCAGTCAGAGGGTGGTGAATCTGTGGAATTCTTTGCCACAGTAGACTGTAGAGGCTAAGTCAGTGGATTATTTAAGGCAGAGACGGATAGATTCTTGATTTGTACTGGTGTCAGAGGTTATGGGGAGAAGGCAGGAGAATGGGGTTCGGAGATAGTGATAGATCGGCCATGATTGAATTGTGGAGCAGACTTGATGGGCCGAATGGCTTAATTCTGCTCCTATCACTTATGACCTTATACAGTACGACTTGCCTGGGTTGTGTGCAAACACTGAATTCTGGTACACATGGCAAATGTACAATCATACCAATAGATGGGCTGAAAAAAGGGTTGGCATGAACATGGTGGGCCGAAGGACCTGTTGCAATCTTGGATAGAGCTGTGCCCAAAGCAAGTTGCGATGCATCCTGATACAATCTATGTTCTGTCTACACTATTACTAAAACTCTCATCTTGACCACTTCCCCACTGTGTTGTTTTTAAATTTGCTCAAAAACGGTTCAGATGTCGCCCGTCCAGAAGCTGCCGAGAACAAAGCTAAAGCAGCAGAGTGTGGGCTGTTGACCCCACTCCCACATCCCCCTCCCCTGCACCCACCTTCCCTACTCCCCCCCCCCTTCCCTTCACATCCCCCCCGTCCGCTACACCCCCCCCCCGTCCCCTACACCCCCCCCCCGCCCCCTACACCCCCCGTCCCCTACCCCCCCCGTCCCCTACACCCCCCGTCCCCTACACCCCCCCTTCCCCTACACCCCCGTCCCCTACACCCCCCCGTCCCCTACACCCCCCGTCCCCTACACCCCCCGTCCCCTACACCCCCCCCCCCGTCCCCTACACCCCCCCCGTCCCCTACACCCCCCCGTCCCCTACACCCCCCCGTCCCCTACACCCCCGTCCCTACCCCCCCCCGTCCCCTACACCCCCCCGTCCCCTACACCCCCCGTCCCCTACACCCCCCCGTCCCCTACACCCCCCCGTCCCCTACACCCCCCGTCCCCTACACCCCACCGTCCCCTACACCCCCCCGTCCCCTACACCCCCCGTCCCCTACACCCCCCCGTCCCCTACACCCCCCCGTCCCCTACACCCCCCCTTCCCTACACCCCCCCGTCCCCTACACCCACCTCTCCCACACATCCCCCTCCCCACCCCACCTTCCCCAACTCCCTCCCCCACACACCACACACACCCTTCCCCGCCCCCAAACACCCCCCGTCCCCTACACCCCCCCACACTCACCCCCCACACTTCCCCCACACCCCCCCCCACACTCACCCCCACACTCACCCCCCACACTCTCCCCCCACACTCACCCCCACACTCCCCCCACACACTCCCCCCCACACTCACCCCCCACACACCCCCTCCCCCACACCCGCACACACGCCCTCCCCTACCCACACGACACCCCCTAGCCACGCAACCCCACAAACACCCTCCCCACACACCCCTTCCCCCTTCTTTCCAATGACATGCAGGTTTGTAGCCTAATTGGCTTGGCAACATTGTAAATTGTCCCTAGTGTGTGTAGGGTAGTGTTAGTGTGCGGGGGATCGCTGGTCAGCACAGACTCGATGGGTCGAAGGGCCTGTTTCCACGTTGTATCTCTAGACTAAACACAGAACTAGTGTGTGAACGGGTGATCGATGGTTATGCGGGCACGGTGGGGTAAAGGTCCAGTTTCTGTGTTGTATCTCAAAAAGTAAAATAGAACTAGTGTGTGAAGTGGTCGGCATGGACTGGGTGGGTCGTGGGAGCCTGTTTCTGTGCTGTATCTCTAAACTAAACTAAGCTCTGAGCAATTTCTTGTGGTCTTGGGCAGACCTGGTCCCAAACCAATGTGTAATGCAACCTAACAGTGTTCTTTCACAGTTCATGTGGAGAAGTTGGTGTGAGTCACTGGAGAAAAGCTGAACTTCCTTCATCTTTTGAGCACGATGAGACATCAGTTTGCTTTATTGACCACAGCTTCAATGTAGTTGGTGCAGCGTATGCTGTTGGTGATATTTACGGACATGTGATAGGAGCAGAATTAGGCCATTCAGCCCATCAAATCTACTCCGCCTTTTAATCATGGCTGATCCATCTCTCCCTACTAATCCCATTCTCCTGCCTTCTCCCCATAACCCCTGACAACCGTACGAATTCGCAATCTATCTATCTCTGCCTTAACAGTATCCACTGACTGGGCCGCCACAGCCTTCTGTGGCAAAAATTCCACAGATTCACCACCCTCTCACTAGAGAAATTCCTCCTCATCTCCTTCCTAGAAGAACGTTGAATTCATCGGCTGTGACCCCTTCCACTAGTGGAAAAGTCCTATCCACATCCAAGCTATCCAAGCATTTCACTATTCGGTAAGTTTCAATGCGGTCCTCCCTCATTCTTCTAAACTCCAGCTAGTACAGGCCCAGTGCCGACAAACGCTCTCATATGTAAACACACTCATTCCTGGGACCATTCTTGTAAACCTCCTCTGGACCCTCTCCAGAGCCAGCACATCCTTCATCAGATGCGGGGCTCAAATTCCTCACAATATTCCAAATGCGGCCTCACCAGCGCCTCATAGAGCCTCAGCATTGCATCCATGTTGCTTAATGTATATTGGTTGCTGGAGTTTTACTGCAATAACTTTCTCTTCCAGACCGGGAGATCGGGTAACTGACGGGATATCTGGGATCAGACAATGATCGGAAGATCGTTCTTCCTCCTCTCCCTTCTCCAAGGTACCATCAGCAGCAACTCAGAAGTGTTTACGGGGAGTGATGCACTGGGGGAGGGAGTGAAGCACTGGGGGAGGGAGTGATGCACTGGGGGAGGGGCGGTGAGGAGGGAGTGATGCACTGGGGGAGGGGCGGTGAGGAGGGAGTGATGCACTGGGGGGGGGGCGGTGAGGAGGGAGTGATGCACTGGGGGAGGGGCGGTGAGGAGGGATTAATGCACTGTGGGAGGGGGCGGTGAGGAGGGAGTGATGCACTGGGGGAGGGGCGGTGAGGAGGGAGTGATGCACTGGGGGAGGGGCGGTGAGGAGGGAGTGATGCACTGGGGAAGGGGCGGTGAGGAGGGAGTGATGCACTGGGGGAGGGGCAGTGAGGAGGAAGTGATGCATTGGGGGAGGGGCGGTGAGGAGGGAGTGATGCACTGGGGGAGGGGCGGTGAGGAGGGGGTGATGCACAGGGGGAGGGGCGGTGAGGAGGGAGTGATGCACCAGGGGAGGGGCGGTGAGGAGGGAGTGATGCACTGGGGGAGGGGCGGTGAGGAGGGAGTGATGCACTGGGGGAGGGGCGGTGAGGAGGGAGTGATGCACTGGGGGAGGGGCGGTGAGGAGGGAGTGATGCACTGGGGGAGGGGCGGTGAGGAGGGAGTGATGCACTGGGGGAGGGGCGGTGAGGAGGGAGTGATGCACTGGGGGAGGGGCGGTGAGGAGGGAGGCTCTACCACTACGCCACGATGCTGCTCTTCTCCGCTCTGTTCACACCAGGTCCACAGTGCAGGATAAACGGTGTGGAAAGTCCAGTGAACTGACAGGGTGTTCACTGCTAAAGATTGTTCCTTCTCTCCTCAGCCTTGGTGTCGGGAGAGTGGAGAGCGGACACTCCCGGAGCTGTGACAGCGCAGAATGGTTTGTGTGCACGGATTCCGTGTCACTACAGATACCCGTCGGAACTGAACAGTAAACCACGGACTGGAATCTGGTTTAACAGTGAGTTGCACGACAACAAAGGTCCTGTAGCCTTCCACTCCGGGAATCACAGTCTAGCATCAACAAAGTTTCAGCATCGGACCCGGCTGTCAGGAATCCTGAAAGACAACGACTGTTCCCTGGTTATAGACAACGTCACGCAGCAAGATGCAGGTCCTTATTTATTCAGAGTTGAATTCAAAGGGAGTAATGATTACAGCTACCGCCCTGCAACACAGCTCAGTGTTACTGGTAAGTGCTCTGTATAATTCACTCATTCACTCAACAGTTTCTCCCAGCTGTTATCAGGCAACTGAACCAACCTACCACAACCAGAGAGCAGTGTTGAACTACTGTCGACATCACTGGTGACCCATCGGACTATCCTTGATTGCACTTTGCTGGCTTTACCTTGCACTAAACGATGATTCAGTTGCCTGATAACAGTTGGGAAGAAACTGTGCCTGAATCTGGAGGTGTGGGTTTTCACACTTCTATACCATGTAAAAACATCCTTGCTCGTGTGGGACTGGGATTTCGATGTGAACCGATGTATCCAGTGATATTTAACTAACAGTATTTGTTTCTCTGTGTGTTAGATTTCACAGATAAACCCACGATATTCGCTGCTGAATTGGTGGCAGGAAAGCCTGTGAACATGACCTGCTCCT
Organism: Amblyraja radiata; assembly: GCF_010909765.2. NCBI lineage: Eukaryota > Metazoa > Chordata > Chondrichthyes > Rajiformes > Rajidae > Amblyraja > Amblyraja radiata. The sequence goes on along the minus strand of NC_045998.1, from coordinate 7,193,661 downwards.
TCAACACCACGTGTGATGGAACGGCCCCCACCTTAACCTGGGTC